>NC_079225.1:297500-370000 GCF_029633865.1 Lampris incognitus
TGGCTGCACATGACGCTTGTAGAACACAGTTCAGGTGCTCATATGAAGTCTCCTCAGCACCCACTGGTGGGTCCTGACCCACTTTAAGAGACACTGACCTCCACTGCAGACACACTGAGGCTAAAGGCACCAATGGGGTTTGGGGCTTTATCAGTTTAAAACCAGCCTCACCCGCCAGAGTCACCGTCGCACCTTCAGACAGACGTTGTGGTGAACCGGAAGCGGCAGAACCGAGCCCTTTCACATCGTAAACCCACACAGCGGGACTGTTGTTTCCGTCCGTGTGTGTGACGAGTGTGTAAGCAGCTGGTTGGACTGTGATCCATACATCTGACATATTCATTTCATGCAGCTGACTCTGAAGTAGGGGAGGAAAACGATGAGCTGGACTCTGTGCCTCGTGTCCCTCCTGCACACGTGGAGTTCACCAAAGGATCTGGTGGGTTTGGGTTGAGTGCAGACGTGCCGATGGAGGGAAAGACGACGAGCTGCTCGGTGACATCGCGCGTCTTTTCAGGTCCACAGCTCTGTGCGTGAGTCTGTGTCTCCAAAGCACCTGACCATATGAGAGACCAAACCCTTCTAACTTCATCAAGGCTCGGCGTTTTCGGTTTTTACCGATTCTCACCAAAAAATACCCACATCTTTTAAACGAAACGGATCGGTTTAAACCGGTTTTCACCCGGATTTTATGTTTTCGCGGATCCAAAAGTTGTTCCTGTTCGTGTGAGGTTATGTAACGGTGTCCCCTTGTGGCGAAATTCGGCACGCTGGGTGGCTTTGAAAAGTAAAAACCGACAACGCCGAGCCTTGTGACGAGACTGAACTATCGTAGGCGTTATTTTACATACGCCAAGGTCACTCGAGCATCGGTTGGACCTTTGCACCAACCGATGCTCGAGTGACCTTGGCGTATAGTTCAGTCTCCTCTAGCATGAAATGAAATTTCAGTAAAGACCTGTTTTGACTCCGCCTGAATAAAAATAAGTGCAGTTTAAGGCCTTGTCCAGGTATGAAGAAGCACTAGGGGCTGTGTAGGCGACCTGCTGCATAGGGCGTACTTTGTTTTAAAACCCCTTAATGAGGAACGCACAGGAAGGGATTCAACCATTCAGCCATCACTTCACCCTCATTCACTCAATCTAAAGAGAACAAGACTACTTAACAAAAAGTGAGGTGATTTTCCTCATCGAGATGTTTTTAAAACTAGCATTAGCATTAAACCAACAACCCTGATGTGTATGTAAATTATGTGATTATAAGCCTGGAAACAATTTCATTTGCATTAAGTGTTCTAGGTAAAAACTGTAGAATAGCTTAAACTGAACCGGAGGGTGTGCTGCAATTACCGGGGCGTCACATGGCTCAGCCTCCCTGGGAAAGTCTACTCTAGGGTGCTGGAAAGGAGGCTCTGACCGACTGTTGAACCTCGGATCCGGGAGGAACAATGCGGATTCCGTCCTGGCCGTGGAACAACGGACCAGATCTTTACCCTTGCGGGAGTGCTGAGGGGGACATGGGGGTTTGACCAGCCAGTCTACATGGGTTGTGTGGAGGAGGCTTACGATCATGTACCCCGGGGCACTCTGTGGGGGGGGGGGGGTACTGCGGGAGTATGGGGTACCGGGGCAGTTACTACGAAAGCTCTGTCCGCATTCTCGGCACAAAGTCAAACACGTTTTCGGTGGGTGTCAGACTCCGCCAAGGTTGTCCCTTGTCTCCGTTTCTGTTTGTGATATTCATGGACAGGATCTCAAGCTGCAGCCAAGGTGAGGAGTGTGTCTGTTTTGGGAACCTCAGAGTTGCATCTCTGCTCTTCGCAGATGATGTGGTTTTGTTGGCTTCATCAGAACGTGACCTCCAGCACGCACTGGGGCGGTTTCCAGCTGAGTGTGAAATGGCCACAGGGATGAGAGTCAGCACCTCCAAGTCTGAGGCCATGGTTCTCTACCGGGAAATGGTGGATTGCTCCCTCCGGGTTGGGGATGAGTTGTTGCCTCCACTGAAGGAGTTCAACTATCTCGGAGTCTTGTTCACGAGTGAGGGTAGGATGGAGCGGGAGACTGGCAGGCGGACTGGTGCAGCATCAGCAGTACTGTGGACCGTAAGAAAAAGCTCTCAATTTACCAGACAGTCTTCGTTTCAACCCTCACCTATGGTCATGAGCTTTGGGTAGTGACTGAAAGGGTGCATAATGACACTTGTACTTCTGTCTTTGTAAGAACCCCTCATTGAGGTTTTCATCCCTTAGCCCTTAACACTAACTTTAATCAAACTACATGCCTAACACACACACACACACACACACACACACACACACACACACACACACACACACACACACACACACACACACACACACACACTTAAACCTTATTTCCATTCTACCCCTTTCCAGGACTATCCTCTCATTCAAATGTCCTGGTCATGCTCCTGGTCTGGCTCGGGTCCTGCTCCACCCTGGTCAGAGGATGAGGACAGCAACCGGACATCCTGAAAGTGGAAAAACACGGGGTGATTTTTTGTTTTATAACATTAAAGGACTCTGGTCACGGCGGGGCTGTGTGCTGCCTTGTTTGATAGGGAAATTGGATCCGGACTTGCGCGGCCAGTGTAATGCGGTTAAAGGCATCATGAAAAGCCAGCCATAACAGGACTTAATCCTCTTTGGAGCTCCTGCTGAATGCTGCCGTGAGGCGAGTCATTAGGGGAAGAGGGCTGCTGTATGTGCTCATGCGTAGGAGGCTGGACGTGTTCCTGGGCTTAAGCGTGTGTGCGCCGAGTTGGTAAACATTCCACAACCCTGACGCCAGCTTGACGTAGGCCCATCTCATACCCTCCCTCAACGAAGGCAGATCTCACACCCTCCCTCAACGTAGGCACATCTCACACCCTCCCTCAACGAAGGCACATCTCACACCCTACCTCAACGTAGACACGTCTCACACCCTCCCTCAACATAGGCACATCTCACACCCTCCCTCAACGTAGGCACATCTCACACCCTCCCTCAACAAAGGCACATCTCACACCCTCCCTCAACGTAGGCACATCTCACACTCTCCCACAACGTAGGCACATCTCACACACCCCCTAAACGTAGCCACATCTCACACACCCCTAAACGTAGGCACATCTCGCACCCTCCCTCAACGTAGGCACATCTCACACTCGCCCTCAACGTAGGCCCATCTCACACCCTCCCTCAACGTAGGCACATCTCGCACCCTCCCTCAACGTAGGCACATCTCGCACCCTCCCTCAACGTAGGCACATCTCACACCCTCCCTCAACGTAGGCACATCTCACACCCTCCCACAACGTAGGCACATCTCACACCCTCCCTCAACGTAGGCACATCTCACACCCTCCCTCAACGTAGGCACATCTCACACCCTCCCTCAACGAAGGCACATCTCACACTCGCCCTCAACGTAGGCCCATCTCACACCCTCCCTCAACGTAGGCACATCTCGCACCCTCTCTCAACGAAGGCACATCTCGCACCCTCCCACAACGTAGGCCCATCTCACACCCTCCCTCAACGTAGGCACATCTCACACCCTCCCACAACGTAGGCACATCTCACACCCTACCTCAACGTAGGCACATCTCACACCCTCCCTCAACGTAGGCACATCTCGCACCCTCTCTCAACGAAGGCACATCTCGCACCCTCCCACAACGTAGGCCCATCTCACACCCTCCCTCAACGTAGGCACATCTCACACCCTCCCACAACGTAGGCACATCTCACACCCTACCTCAACGTAGGCACGTCTCACACCCTCCCTCAACGTAGGCCCGTCTCACACCCTCCCTCAACGTAGGCACATCTCACACCCTCCCTCAACATGAATAAATGAACTTCTACAACCTTTACTATTGGTGACATTGGGACAAGAACATCGTACTCACGCACATATTCCCTTTATATTTTGTAACTGCAATATCACAAACGAACCAAAACCAAACAACAACGCCAGAGGAGAAGAAGAAAGCGAGAGGATGGGGTGGGGGAACTGGTCAGGGAGTTCGGCCTTGTTATGTAGTGGTTTAAATGGGGCAGACTGACAAGTTACAGAGGTATCAGCATATTTAATAGGTCAAGTTAGAAAAGACAGAAGCAGGAGTCAGTCTGGAGGAGTGGTGGACCGGTTGTTGAAATACTCAGTCGAAGGTCACCGCAGCTTGAAGACACCAGCAGTGGATCCCAGAATTTTATTTTTTTTCCAAGCTTAGAAAGAACATCACATCAGTGGCGGTTCTGGGATCTTCTAACTGGGGTGGCTCAGGGGTGTGCAGAGGTGGCCACAATGTGTTGTTATTGTGCACGCAAAGCACACAGAATTTTTTATATGCGTTAATATTCTAATAATAGGCTAAAATAGAGATGCGTCGATTGCAATTATCTTGGCCGATTCTGATTTCTGAATGTTTAAAAGTCTGACCTGCCGATTCCAAATGTGTTTTTCTAAGAACTATAACACTGGTCTACAAAAATATAGTTTTTTTTTCTTGCATGGACTTTGGAATATGTTTTTGGCTAATTTTGGGCTGCTGAATCCAAATCTGAGCTCAGACTTATTTGCTCTATCCCATCAAGTTTTTGTGCTATCTGTATGCTCCTTATTCAGGATTTTACAAAAGCTGACCATCTAAGTCTGGCAATCTTGGTGGGGATAAAAATGACCCCTATTCATTTCCTAAGTCATTTCATGCTAGGCTGAGTGTTGATTTATTCATTGTAATCATTTTTGCATCTATCGATCTTCTAATGCAACAGTGTTTTTTAACTTCCGAGTGTGAAATTGCTGTTTTCTCAAAAATAATGATTTTTCATAGTTCAAAAACCTGACGTGATAGGCAAAAACTAATGCCAGATTTGGATTCAGCACTCAAAAGTGAGCTAGAATCCGCTGAAAAACCCCATGCAAGAAAAATTGTGTTGACCAGTGTAATCGACAGCATGCACAACATTTTTTTGTAGCTTTACTTTAATGAAAATCCCACTGTATGTTCATAATAAAACACTGACTATTAAATAACTTTTACATTTTCTCCAAAACTGCCCCCAGGGGGACGTAGCGCGTGGGAGGATCACACTACTCCCCCCAGTTTCCCCTCCCTCCCGAACAGGCGCCCCGACCGACCAGAGGAGGCGCTAGTGCAGCGACCAGGACACACACCCACATCCGGCTTCCCACCGGCGGACACGGCCAATTGTGTCTGTAGGGACGCCCCACCAAGCCGGAGGTAACGCGGGGATTCGAACCGGCGATCCCCGTGTTGGTAGACAACGGAGTAGACCGCCACGCCACCCGGATGCCCCCTCAACGACATTTTGTAGCGTGTGTGTGGCTGTGACGTTAGTGGCTGTGCCGCTGAGCACGTGACGTGAAGCATCGAGCGGCACGTGTGTAAAATTTGACCCCCACAGAACCGGACATGTCGGAGACGGGCCCGCTGTCACCGGTCCCAGCCCATCAAGCGGGAAATCGGCCGGTTCTGGTCACCGGCCAATCGGTCGATGCATCTCTGGCTAAAACATAAATCGATAGGCTACATGCACACACACACACACACACACACACACACACACACACACACACACACACACACACACACGTGCTGATAATCAGTGTCTTATTCCGCAGAACCTTTTTAGCCAAGTGGGCTAACACTAGCACAAATGACTAGGACCCGTTCTGAGCAAGGCTGGATTACAGACCGGGCATGCCAGGCGAGTGCCCCAGGGCCCCGGACCACGAGGGGCCCCAGAAGGTCAGGGGTATTGTGTTCGCATATAGTAGGGATCCCCAATCATACCTTACAAGGGAGGTTTCTTCCAACCCTGCATCGTGATGCAGGGCCCAAGCTGGTTTCTATTGATGCGGGGGCCCCAAGCTACAGACTCTGTTGATACGGGGTCCAAGCTAGTCTCTATTGATGCAGGGCCCCAAGCTACAAAGTCTCTACTGATGCAGGGGCCCCAAGCTACAGTCTCTACTGATGCAGGGCCCCAAGCTACAAAGTCTCTACTGATGCAGGGGCCCCAAGCTACAGTCTCTACTGATGCAGGGCCCCAAGCTACAAAGTCTCTACTGATGCGGGGCCCCAAGCTACAAAATCTCTACTGATGCAGGGCCCCAAGCTACAAAGTCTCTACTGATGCAGGGGCCCCAAGCTACAGTCTCTACTGATGCAGGGCCCCAAGCTACAAAGTCTCTACTGATGCGGGGCCCCAAGCTACAAAATCTCTACTGATGCAGGGCCCCAAGCTACAAAGTCTCTACTGATGCAGGGGCCCCAAGCTACAGTCTCTATTGATGCAGGGCCCCAAGCTACAAAGTCTCTACTGATGCAGGGGCCCCAAGCTACAGTCTCTACTGATGCAGGGCCCCAAGCTACAAAGTCTCTACTGATGTGGGGCCCCAAGCTACAAAGTCTCTACTGATGCAGGGCCCCAAGCTACAAAGTCTCTACTAATGCAGGGCCGCAAGCTACAAAGTCTCTACTGATGCAGGGCCCCAAGCTACAGTCTCTACTGATGCAGGGCCCCAAGCTACAAAGTCTCTACTGATGCAGGGGCCCCAAGCTACAGTCTCTACTGATGCAGGGGCCCCAAGCTACAGTCTCTACTGATGCAGGGGCCCCAAGCTACAGTCTCTACTGATGTGGGGCCCCAAGCTACAAAATCTCTACTGATGCAGGGCCCCAAGCTACAAAATCTCTACTGATGCAGGGCCCCAAGCTACAAAGTCTCTACTGATGCAGGGCCCCAAGCTACAAAGTCTCTACTGATGCAGGGGCCCCAAGCTACAGTCTCTACTGATGCAGGGGCCCCAAGCTACAGTCTCTGCTAATGCAGGGCCCCAAGCTACAAAGTCTCTACTGATGCAGGGCCCCAAGCTACAGTCTCTACTGATGCAGGGCCCCAAGCTACAAAGTCTCTACTGATGCAGGGGCCCCAAGCTACAGTCTCTACTGATGCAGGGCCCCAAGCTACAGTCTCTACTGATGCAGGGCCACAAGCTACAAAGTCTCTACTGATGCTGTGAGCTGCTATTCTCATCTCTGTTTGTTTTGTGATTCAAAATTGTGTTGTACTTTGTAGTCGCCATCCGAATCCCATGCAGACTGGCATAGCGTCGACTACCATGTTGGGTATTTACATTAGTTTTATATTTAACAGTGTTTCGTACTGTTTGCATAGCCTATCTGACAGGGCGGGGGGGGGGGGGGGCAATGGACGAGTGTGTCCCCTGGTGAGTTAATCTGGCCGTGCCCCGAAGGTTGGACTACCTGGGGCTCGAACCCAGGACCTTCTTGTTGTGAGGCCACCATGCTAACCACTGTGCCACTGTGCCGCAAAAACCAGGTGACTCGGCCGTACTAAATTGTGCCTAGGTGTGACTGTGTCGGCCCTGTGATGGCCTTGTCAGCCTGCCCAGGGTGTCTCCTCGCTTGCCATCCAATGGCTGCTGGGATAGGCTCCAGCATCCCTGCGACCCTGTGTAGGATACGCCGTTCGATGGATATCATAATAATAATAATAATTATAATTATTATTATTATTAGTATAGATCCATGGCAACAAATACTTGTATGTTTAGTTACAGCTCAGAGCGTTATTATAGTAAAGCTCAGGAACCTGAAGATGGTAATATACTTTGTTGCTTTGTCCACAAATCACATTCACACCAAGTCTGTTATGATGCATGTCACTTATCCGGTCACTTCAGTGCTAGTCTCCTTGGATTAAAACAAGCCTGTGAATTGGTGTTATGTTGGTATACCATGGCAAGGATCGCCTAACACCTTGCAGTTTGCTCTGCAGAACAAAGTCCAGGACTTTAATGGCCTTATATACGGTCAGAACCTGGTTTTTATTCTTTATCCATAAACGTCCAGGGCTAAATGTCTTATTATATCAGAATATACTTCCAGGCTATTTGTTAGATATGAGGTTGTGGCAGATTGTCTCAGGTTGCAGTCTGGGTTGTACACATCACACACTGTAGCCTAAAACAGAGTTTTTTTTTAGCCCAAAAAGGTAGAGAGAGAGAGAGAGAGAGAGAGAGAGAGGAGAGAGAGAGAGAGGCAGAGACAGAGACAGAGACAGCAACCCTAATCTGTCAAGGGTAGAACTGAATTACAAAAATACCAGCTGATTCATTATGTAGCTATATCAGGGCAGAATTAGTGGACTGGAGAAACTGAAAAAGTGCTATTAACATAGCTATCTCATTAAGGTCACAACTCCAGGGAGCAAGGGAGAGGAAATTACCTGAATCACCCCACTGAAACTGCTCTGACCATAGTGAACAATCTTCTATCAATCAGATACCATAGCTATATGGACTCTGATTCCACTTCTGTGCTTCTACTACTGGACCTCAGTGCAGCCTTTGACACCATTGATCACTGTATACTATTTGATAGATTAAATTGTAATTTTGGTGTCTCTGGCTTCGCTCTCTCTTGGCTTAAGTCCTACTTATCTGGAAGAACACATTGTGTCTGCTATAATAATATTACATAATATTTTTCTGATGTTAAACGTGGCGTACCTCAGGGCTCAGGTCTTGGCCCTTTACTTTTCTCTCTGTATATTTCACCTCTTGGCCAAATTATACGCAGTTATGGAATAAATTTCCATTGCTATGCTGATGATACTCACCTGTGTGTGCCTATAAGGGCTGATGATCATACTCAAATGATTAATTCAGAGGCCTGCTTGGCTACTGTGAAAAATTGGTTGTCACTTAACTTTCTGCTTTTAAATTCAGATAAAACCGAGATGCTGGCCATTGGCCCTGCTAGACACAGACACCAATTTGATCAAGTAACGATAATGATCAACAACTCTGTGGTTTCACAAAGTGTGGCAGCCAAAAATCTTGGTGTTACGTTTGATCCCAGCCTTTCCTTTGGTAAGCACATTAAAGAAACCACCAAGACTGCCTTTTTCACTTACATAACATATCTATGATTCGGTCTTTTCTCTCAATGGCTGATGCAGAGACTCTAATACATGCATTTGTTTCATCCAGACTTGATTGCTGTAATGTTCTGTTCTCAGGTCTGCCACATGCTGGTACTAAAAGTCTTCAGATGGTTCAGAATGCTGCTGCTAGGATCCTAACTAAATCTAGGAAATTTGACCATATTACACCAATTCTTGCCTGCCTTCATTGGCTTCCTATCCAAATTAGATCAGAATACAAGGTGCTCCCGCTGACTTATAAAATCCTAAATGGGCTTGCCCCACCCTACCCGTCTGATCTCCTTAAACCTTACATGCCATATCGAGGTCCCCGCTCTCAAGATACAGGGCTCCTGTGTGTACCCAGAGTTAAACAGAAGTCAGCTGGTGGCAGCAGGGCCTTTTCCTATCAGGCCCCGTTCTTGTGGAATAACCTGCCTG
Source organism: Lampris incognitus (assembly GCF_029633865.1). Taxonomy (NCBI): domain Eukaryota; kingdom Metazoa; phylum Chordata; class Actinopteri; order Lampriformes; family Lampridae; genus Lampris; species Lampris incognitus. Next base: position 306,931 of record NC_079225.1, read on the forward strand.
CTGCCATCAGACAATCAGAGTCTGTTGAGTCCTTTAAATCCACACTTAAAACTCATCTTTTTGCCTTAGCTTACAATTAGTTGCCTTCAAGTTGAGTGTTTCACAACCTGTACTGGATGGTGGGTCGATTTCCGTCTCAATGAATTTACCAACCACTGTTATATCGACAAGATTATAGCGAATAGATTATGACTATTGCAAACTGCTTTCTTCTTACGTCTTTTCCCTCTCACTGAATGATGTCTTCTCCTTTCTCTTCTCCTGTATATCTGTATAATGTGATGTGAGTATCCCCTGTGTGTACTTTTAGCCCGTCCTTCTCCCAGGTCTCCATGGGGATGGTGGCCGTCACCTGGACACTGCTTGGCATCCTCCTCATCAAATTCTTTTTATGTATCTTATAAATCACAATTAGAATCAGAACCATATCCTGTTTCAATGTTGTAGCCTTCTCTCACTCCGATGTGTGACTAATGTTTTTTCTTGTCTCCTCTCCTGCGTGGGTGGGTGGTGTGATGTGAGTCTACCCTTGGTGCATGTGTAGCTTGTCCTCCTATCTGGTCTACATGGTGATGATGGTCGCATGACTCAGGTCCTGGGCTGTTCCGGTGGCATCTGGACACTGTTTGGCACCCTCCTCATCATATTCTTCATATATCTTATAATTCCATTGTAATTCTGTTATCCTCTTTCAATGACATGCATGTTAGGGTTAATACTCCTGCCTGTGCCCCTGAGCAAGGCAATGTAAAGAAGAACTGAAGTTGGACCCCGGGCACAGCAGCTGCCCACTGCTCCTATACAATAGGATGGGTTACATGCAGAGAACACGTTCATTGTAAGAGTACAATTCAATGTAAGCATACAATGACAAAATTAAGTGGTTTTCTTTCTTTCTATGTTGTATTCTCTAAATTGTGTACATGCAACATCCATTGCACATTCTGTATCGTGGGAGAGAGATCTCTCCTCTGTTGCTCTCCCTGAGGTTTCTTCCTACCCCCCCCCCCTTGTTAAAGAGGATTTTGTTAGGGAGTTGTTCCTTATCCGATGCGAGGATCTCCGGACAGGACACTGTATTGCTGTAAAGCCCACTTAGGCAAATTTGTGATTTGTGATCATGTTAGCTAGAAAGCTAACATCACGGTGTACGGTGGCGCAGTGGTTAGCGCGGTCGCCTCACACCAACAAGGTCCCGAGTTCGAGCCCCGGGGTAGTCCAACCTTGGGGGTCGTCCCGGGTCGTCCTCTGTGTGGAGTTTGCATGTTCGCCCCGTGTCTGCGTGGGTTTCCTCCAGGTGCTCCGGTTTCCTCCCACAGTCCAAAGACATGTAGGTCAGGTGACTCGGCCATACTCAATTGTCCCTAGGTGTGTGTGTGTGTCGGCCCTGTGATGGCCTGGCGGCCTGTCCAGGGTGTCTCCCCGCTGGCCGTCCAGTGACTGCTGGGATAGGTTCCAGCATCCTTGCGACCCTGGGAGCAGGATAAGCGGTTGGGATAATGGATGGATGGATGGGTGGATGGATGGATGGCCTCTGCCATCGTCATTTGTTCTTGACATGTAGCCAGAAAGAACGCTAGCTAGCTATGCTACGTTGTCACTATTGCTGCAATGCTGCACTCATGCGCAGCTGGGGGGGCATGATAGACCACATCGTTTGTGTCGCTCTCTTGCTGTCAAAAACAGTGGTATTTTGAGAGTAATTAATTATCTCGGTATTATTTTAAATCGAATTGTTTGTTTAGTTCATCATTACGCTATTTTTTAAATCAAAAAAAGCATATTAACAATATTTTTATTGAATTGCTCCACGTCCCTCACCCGACACTACATCCGGTCCACATACCGCGTGGAATGATGGCACTTGGGCGGTCCGCTCCTGCTCGCCAGATCTGGGCCAGAACCAAGCCATAGCAGTGCCGCATGTGGCACATATTTGCCAAAGGTGGCCCATATTTGTGTTGCGATATTTGGGCCATATTCACCATTTATCACACGGGGCCACTTCAGGGTCACATCCAGATCACATGTTGCCCAGAGCACCGCATCTTTGATTTGGCATATTTGGGCCATATTTGCTGTTATACATGTGGGCCACTTCAGGCTCACATCCATTTTGTCAGGGCCAGAAGAAGACCATCAGTGCCTGAAGTGGCCCACATCCGGGTGCTCTCCGTCATCAGAAATAGCGCTGGATTGGCTTGGTGAAGCCATGGTAGCATAGCTAGCTTGCTTTTGGCTAGCTTCTTCATCATTAGCTTGGGCGGGCCCCACGGTGCTCATTTGGCTTGCAGCACCCTTCCTTCTGTTTAGAGGGTTTAACCGAGCACCGGGAATGTATGTTGTGTTGGGGACAGTTTAAGACTCGTGTTGAGCGTGAATGCCGTCCACCAGAGCACGAAAACAGAAAGATATATGAGCTTGTACAGCCCCCTTCACGTGCCTCCTACCACCGCATGCTCAACCGGAAGTCCCCCCCCCCTTACAGTAGTTTTAAATAACTCCCTACTACTACTATTATTGTTATTATTGTTGTTATTATTACTGTCAGCCTCCAGTGTAGTTTTTAAAAGTGACGTCCCAAACAGACCAGTCAGTCTGAGGAGGAAGTAGAAAACGTTTTTTTTATCTCAAAGTCAACTGAAATCTTTGTTTAATTAAAGATTAATTTCAACATGAGTGGGTTCGGAAAACGAGTGTGCTTGATGCTTGCGGTGGACACCTGTATCTGTACCGTTTCCGGTTTAGCTGTATTTCTGGCCTGCTCACCGTCTGTCAGGATCAAGTGGTCTGCAGATGCACACGTCCTCTTAAAACTGTGGTCAAAAGATGTTTCAGCCTCCTGTGGGTTTAATTAGTGCAAGCTTATCATTTAACTACCAAGCTGGTACCGGCGTGGGCAGTCTTATCCAGAAGGAGGTTTTTATTCCAACCAAGCAGTTACACACCTGACCCCACTCACCCACCAGCAGGGTCTCTGCTGAGGACTCGACGAGGAGACACAGGAGTGTGACTGCCTGCTTGGAACAAAAACCTGCACCCACACCGGCCCTCTCTGGATAAGACTGCCCAGCCCTGCAAGAAAAAGCCTCATCACTGAAAGTGAAACTCACAATGGAGTCTGAAGTAAAGTCCCTCGAACCCTTTGCCCCCGTGGCAAGGTCACTGCCACTGGCCGGGTCCAGGAGGGAGGACGGACACAGTTTAGGTGGACCACAGGTTCCATGTGTTATACAGTCGCTTGCAGGTTCCGTACGGCCCGGAAGCTCTGGTGCCGGGGCCTCCTCACCCCCCCCCCTCTCTCGTTTCCGTGTGTGCCTGTGTTCCCAAGCGCGCGTGCCAGCCAGCTCAGGACCTGAAAATAAAGGACAGGTGAGCTGTTTGACACACCTGAGGCTGATCGTCAATCGACCTCGCTGTCTGTCGCATCTGCTTTGCTGTGACCACGCCCCCTCTCTTTCCGCTTGCTGCCGAGGCTAAACCACGCCCCCCTTACCATAGTCCCATCCATCCATCCACCATCCCTCCATCCATCCACCATCCATCCATTATCCCAACCGCTTATCCTGTTCTCAGCGTCGCGGGATGCTGGAGCCTATCCCAGCAGTCAGTCGGTGGCAGGCGGGGAGACACCCTGGACAGACTGCCAGACCACCACACACACACACACACACACACACACACACACACACCTATAGGGACAATTTAGTGTCTTTGAGTCACCTCACCTACGTGTCTTTGAGTCACCTGACCTACATGTCTTTGAGTCACCTGATCTACGTGTCTTTGAGTCACCTCACCTACAAGTCTTTGAGTCACCTCACCTACATGTCTTTGAGTCACCTGACCTACATGTCTTTGAGTCACCTGACCTACGTGTCTTTGAGTCACCTGACCTACAAGTCTTTGAGTCAACTGACCTACATGTCTTTGAGTCACCTGACCTACGTGTATTTGAGTCACCTGACCTACATGTCTTTGAGTACATGTCTTTGAGTCACCTGACCTACATGTCTTTGAGTCACCTGACCTACGTGTCTTTGAGTCACCTGACCTACGTGTCTTTGAGTCACCTCACCTACATGTCTTTGAGTCACCTCACCTACATGTCTTTGAGTCACCTGACCTACGTGTCTTTGAGTCACCTCACGTACGTGTCTTTGAGTCACCTGACCTACATGTCTTTGAGTACATGTCTTTGAGTCACCTGACCTACGTGTCTTTGAGTCACCTGACCTACATGTCTTTGAGTCACCTGACCTACGTGTCTTTGAGTCACCTGACCTACATGTCTTTGAGTCACCTGACCTACGTGTCTTTGAGTCACCTAACCTACGTGTCTTTGAGTCACCTCACCTACGTGTCTTTGAGTCACCTCACCTACATGTCTTTGAGTCACCTCACCTACATGTCTTTGAGTCACCTGACCTACGTGTCTTTGAGTCACCTGACCTACGTGTCTTTGAGTCAACTGACCTACGTGTCTTTGGACTGCGGGAGGAAACCCGCGCAGACACGGGGAGAACACGCAAACTCCACACAGAGGACGACGACCCGGGACGACCCAGCAAGGCTGGACTACCCCGGGGCTCGAACCCAGGACCTTCTTGCAGTGAAGCGACCGCGCTAACCACTGCGCCTCCGTGCTGCCTAGACGCTCGCCCTTGCATGGACACCTAGCCAATCGTAGCGCTCGCCTGCTACGCGGGGCGTGTCTTGCCTAGAGGTGCCGTGGGATTGATAGTAAGGCGCCGGGCTGAGTCTCCCAGAGTATCCTTCCTCCACCCGCTGTTCAGCTTGGTGGAGTAAGAGCGCGCGTGCACGTGCGAGAAGGTGACGTTTGCATGCGGTTTTGCTAGAGAGCCATTTGAAGGCCTCCTCGCCAGGGTCAGGGTGCAGCGCTGCTGTGTGGAGGAGGGGGGGCGCTCTGCCCCTGCTGACTCCAGCAAGTCGCGCTCATTGTGTGGCAGCCGCGGGGGAACAAAGACGTTTCCATCAGAGGAACTTGGGCTTCCTGTCGATAAGCAGGGCAGCGCTCTGAGCCAAGCCCGTGTGCAGCGGCCCGGCCCGGCCCGGCCCGGCCCGGCCCGGCCCGGCCCGGCCCGGCCCGGCGCGGAGCAGCCAGCGGGTACTGTCCAGCCAACGAGCGGCTGCTGTATAAATAGAACCCAGTAGAGACACATCAATGGGGATTTCACCTTGCGACCAAGACTGCCCGTCATATTTACGTGTGTGTGTGTGTGTGTGTGTGTGTGTGTGTGTGTGTGTGTGTGTGTGTGGTTGCATCCGGGGGATGGAGAAAATGTGTAGCACACAGCTCAGAAACAAACCCCTGGTTAAACACATGTTAGATTAGAGCAAGACGCGGGAACTCACTGACCAGGTCACCCTGCACTTTCTGCAGTACTGTCCGAAATAACACGCGCCCTGCGGGGGGGGCGGGGAACAACACGCTATATACATTATATATACATATACACACACACATATATATATATACACACACATATATAATCCAGTGAGTCAAGTAAATTCTTTACAAGACAGTACAGGCCTGTTTCATGCCATAAGCATCACCAGCTGTGAATAAAGCTACCCGGCAATAGACACGCCATCTACTGGCTCCTCATGCACATCACGTGCACAACGTCCAATGGGGAAGGGAGAGGTGCGACATTCAAAATTCAAAAACACGTGATTGCTAACGGCCCAATTTTTTGGGGGGGGGGGTTATGTGTCTATTGTCATGGGGGGGAGTATGTGTCTATTGTCATGATGTATTGATAATGACAGAATAGGTGCTGATATGCACGTGTGCAGCCGCTGGCCTGTTCACCCTGCTGTTCAGTGTGGACACCTGTGCTTTGCAGATGATGAAGGACTGTTCAGCTGGACACAGGCTGCACATGTTACCACCGGGTGAACATGTTTGGTTCTTTGAGAGGATTTTGCATGTGGTTCAATAATTAATGTGTCCGTCCGCCAATGAGCAAATATAAGGGCTTAAAGCTGCACAGAGAAGAGTTTCATGCACGCTTGTGCGGTCTAACTGAAAACCATTTTCACAGCGCGGTCGCCTCGCAGCAAGAAGGTCCTGGGTTCGAAACCCCGGGGTAGTCCAACCTTGGGGGTCGTCCCGGGTCGTCCCCTGTGTGGCGTTTGCGTGTTCTCCCCGTGTCTGCGGTGGGTTTTCTCCGGGTGCCCCCACCATCAGAAAGACACGCATTTTAGGGTTAATATCTCTGTCTGTGCCCCTGACCGAGGCGGGGCAAGACGAGCTGGAGCTGGTCCCCGGGGGGGTGCTGCACGGCGGCTGCCCGCTGCTCCCAGCTACACAGCTAGGGTGGCGTAAATGCAGAGAGGAGTTTCCCCACGGGGAAGATGAATCTACATCACGACCAAAGAAAGAAGGCAAGAAATCCTAGTCAGCCTTCTTAGCCCAGCCCATCCTGAACTGGGTCTCTACCGACCACTGACACGCCTGGCTGTGGGCCCACCGGGCCCGTGTTCAAAGCCACGACCTGAAAGGCGTCCAGCCTTGTGTCTGTCGCAGGGATTCTAAGCAGCCTACTCGGCTGCTGGGGAACAGACTAGGCTAGATAGAAGACCTCGTGAGGGTCTGGATTCGGTAACATGACTCAGAAAGCGGGGTGTGCAGGGGAAACCGAGACGGGGCTGGTGACGCCGACTCTCACGACTGACACCCGATGAGGAGCACGTGGGAGGCGTGGATGCTGCCGGGCACACGGCACCACGGCCGCCCCGCGGTGTGGCGACACATCCCGGATGGGACGCTTGTCTGGAATAACAGCCTCCATCCTCACGTCAGCTTTCAGCCGAAGCCTCCGGTCGACCCGTACCCTCACCTGCACGGCTTCTTGTGAGTCTGCTCCAGTAGAACCTGCGGTTCAACGTGATGACGAGTTAGCCATTCATTTACTTTTATGGTAAAAAAAAAATGCAATTTGTGAATTTGAAGAGAATCTGTGTAATGACCCTAACTGACAGAGGATTTCACCCAATTCCTGGTGTGGAAACCTGCGTTTGAAATAATCTGAGTATCACAAGCCATCGCTTTACGTTTTCAGGGTTCCCCCTCGTCCTTGAAAACCTAGGAATCCAGAGACTAGATTGCCAGTCAGGGAAAATCTGGAAAATGGACTAAAATGACCAAACATCCTGCAAGAAAATCTATGTTGTCCTGGAGCATTTCAATTGTATTTAATGCCTCACTCAGATCATATTTTTTTGGCCCGTCATAGAAAAGAATTTGGGCACCTCTGGACTATAGGATAAACTGTGCTGGATGACAGCTATACTCTCTCCTCGCACGCAATGTCTCCACCTAGTGGCTGGCTGTATTATTAAACCCATTGGGCGTTTTTAGTTTGAGTTTGGACCGTTTGGGGCTGCTGTAGCGGGTCAGTGTGGAGCGCTGAAGCCAGCACATGGTGTCAGCGGTGTGAAATCCGCAGCTCCACAGAACAAAACAAACATATGCCTGTACGTATGAGCACACATGCCATTTATGTTGAGCATGTGAAGTCAAATAGATTGTTGAAGATAGTACTATTGCGATCGCGATGCTAATTTCCGTTAGCGCGTTAATGGTAATTTCCTTTACGCGTTAGCATCGAGCTAACGGACTAAGCGCTAGCACTAGTTTGTGTGTGTGTGTGTGTGTGTGTGTGTGTGTGTACCGAAAATGCACAGATTGTTGTGGTTTATACTGATGGGGAGACTGCGGGTAGTCCTTTTTATGAACTTTATCCAGGAACAAAGAACAACAACCATGCATGCCCGACTTCAGTTCTACTTACGTACATCCGCCTGAGAGCGCGCCTACTGGCCTCTCGTCGTATTACCTATAGTATAGGCTCACCACCGTATTACTCCGTGTATATGTTCAAACCCATATACGACATCCCCCTTTTTCCACAGAACAAAACACAAAACAATCACATTATAGACTTGTTTGTTTCACCATCTATCAGTTTGGCGATATATCAAAATGGAGATATAACACTGTCCACAAGACCACTATGAACTGTTTAAAGGTCTGGCTTTGAATATTTACTGTATCTATTCTTGACATCAGTACAGGGTTACATTCCTCACACATTCATTGTTCATACTAGACATTCATTACATTTTCTTTTTTTTCCCCCTCTTAAGAACTCTGTACACTTCTTGTACCCAGTCTTTGTACACTGTCACCGGGGTCAGAGGTTTCTAGCACATGACCCTCCGTAGAAGCATAACTTCCACTGTTAGCCCATTTGAAAATCACTGAATTTGGCAGGCTGCTTTACCAGCCTGCCACTTCTAGTGTGTTGGACCTGTGCGTCTGAACAGTTGACTGGTTGTTCCACATGTCTTGTCGCGTCATGTACATGTGGCTCTGCAGGCCCGCTTGGAGGTGGCTGCTCGGTGATACTGACGTCACCGTCCTCTAATCAGGATGGCGGGCACTATCACCCGATTGGCTTACCAGAGCGATAGAGGAAGAGATCGGTAGAATCAAATACGCTAGGTTTATGAACAACAAGCGAGTGCTGATACATGCATCTAGCAAGCAACAGCAAGAAACGATACCAAGAACGTCTTCACTAAAAGGGAGAGGGATGAAGGCCCATATCCCACGAGCAGATGTCTGCATATTTCTTTAACTTTGAAAAATCACAAGCCAAGTATAATCCTGTCCTGCAGCTGAATAGTGCATGAACGGTTACTGATAATAAGAAGAACATCTCAAAGTTTTGTTAGGAATATTATTCTTTATACAAATTCAAGTATAATGGGGATGTTATGTCAACACTTTCTAAATATCTGGATGGTGTAAATTCAATTAGCCAGCAGAATAAATTGATTTGTGATTGTCCAATTACTATTGAAGAAGCTATAGATGCCATAAATCATCTAAAAAAATAATAAGTCACCAGGGAATGATGGATGAATGGTTGCTAGCACCATTCCCTTTGAATGTATTTTTAGAGAGCATTGCGAAATCTGCACTTCCTACCAGCATGACACAGGGTGTAGTTTGTCTAATACCTAAACCAAAAAAAGATCTGCTTATAACTGACAACTGGAGGCCAATCAGTTTACTGAATAATGATTACTCAATATTGCAATAAATTCTCGCATAGATTTAAAGAAGATATTCAGGATGTTCTTTCTACAAAACAGAAATTGAATCTATTTCTCACTTATTCTCTGAATATTCTTACTCTCATGGGTTCTGGGCTGAAGTTGCTCTATTGATGTTTCTAAGCTTTAACGGATTGACACCAATTTTAGAAGACATGGTCTTGTTTCTGAACTGCAATATCCCCCTCTTTAGCTTCACCTCACTAAGAGAGCCATGCCAAGCTGCTGAACTGAAGGTCACTGCTGACTCAGTAAAGCAGGTGTAACATCTACTGAGGACTGACTAGTTGACATTAAGTCTTGTGGGCTTGTTAAGGAAAAACAGCCTTGATTGTCATTGGGCGTGCACTTGGTTTCAAAGGTCAGTTTGCTGTGTGTCGCTTCCCGTGTGGGAAGATGCAGCGGCCTCACCCAGTACCGTCCATGCAGTGTCTTTGTCCACGTCTGCATCTAGATTTGTCTTCATTTGATGGCTGGGAGAGCTGGTGCTGGGTCGGCTGGGAGAGCAAGGCAGGCTAACTGCCAGCCCATGCAGACCGGCAGTTCTGGTAACATCGAGGGCGGTCTGGTGATGGCCTTGCCTGGTGTTGACTGTGGTGTTTTTGATGTCGTCGTGAGGAGTGTGGGGTGGTGTGTCGAGGGTGTCTGGCTGGGAGAGCTTGGTCTGCTTCATCCAGTGGGCCTGGGGACCACGTCCCTGCCTGGAGCGGCACCCAAGGAGGAAACACCAAGGACGGTCTGACTGGAGACAGAAGAGGGGCGGGCTAAGCTAACTGCTAGCCCATGCAGACCGGCAGTTCCTGGATATGTGTGTTAGTGTGGATATGTGTGATAGTGTGGATATGTGTGTTAGTGTGGGTATGTGTGTTCTTGTAGTGTTTGGGTGTGTTGTTGTCTTTGTGTTGTACTGTTGTGTGTTTGGGGAAACAGCATTTTGTTTCATTTCATGTACACAAGTGCATGAAGGGAAATGAAAAATAATAAAGTGTTGCTGTAATGGTCGCCAGCTGCACTTCCTGTGTGGTTGTAGTGCAGTAGTAAGGTGTAGTAGATGCTCCACTTCTTGTGTGGGTGTAGTGCAGTAGTAAGGTGTAGTAGATGCTCCACTTCCTGTGTGGGTGTAGCGCAGTAGTAAGGTGTAGTAGATGTTGCACTTCCTGTGTGGGTGTAGTGCAGTAGTAAGGTGTAGTAGATGCTGCACTTCCTGTGTGGGTGTAGTGCAGTAGTAAGGTGTAGTAGATGTTGCACTTCCTGTGTGGGTGTAGTGCAGTAGTAAGGTGTAGTAGGTGCTCCACTTCCTGTGTGGGTGTAGTGCAGTAGTAAGGTGTAGTAGATGTTGCACTTCCTGTGTGGGTGTAGTGCAGTAGTAAGGTGTAGTAGATGTTGCACTTCCTGTGTGGGTGTAGTGCAGTATTAAGGTGTAGTAGATGCTGCACTTCCTGTGTGGGTGTAGTGCAGTAGTAAGGTGTAGTAGATGCTGCACTTCCTGTGTGGGTGTAGTGCAGTAGTAAGGTGTAGTAGATGCTGCACTTCCTGCATGGGTGTAGTGCAGTAATAAGGTGTAGTAGGTGGGTGGTGCTTCACCAGCATCTATGACCATCTCCTCTGTGTCCTCTGCATCCTCATCTAGAAGACTGGCTGGACATTGTTGACAAGGGTTTACAGAAGACTGAAGTGTGGACTCAGAGCTGAAGGTGTCAAAACTGGGTATGAGGTGCCAGTGTGGGGGCCAGCGGACCACACGTGGCCCCACCACCAGAAAAGAAGGGTGAAGTAATCCTGACGGAGGTGTAGCCATGACAACGGGACTAACAGATCCACCTGAGCCAAGTTTAAAAGGTGAAAGCACAAATCAAGTCAGTCACGTGGAAGTTATTAGTATTAGTCTCATTTGCTGCCACCACATGTTGACCACCACATTCTGAAACACAGTGCATGGAAGAGATCAACCGCTAGGTGGCGCCATCTGATTAGTTCTGAAAATACAGGACGGCAACACCTGCAGCTGTTGTGTTGTCCCCCCATCAGTCATTGTGTGCTGAGCTGGTGTCAAGACAGTCAGTAGTGGTGTTGTGTACATGTGAAGAAGCATCTCAGTGACTAACAGTTATATTAAGACGTTACTCTGTCAGCCTCCATCAACACAAATGATTCTTTTAGTGTCACGACTGATTTCAGTAACAATCACATTCAAACCACAAGCAAATAATAAACTTGTAAAAATAAAAAGTAAATCACATCAATTCTCAAGGAAAAACAAGTTGGTTGTGTTTTACTGAGCACAACACGTCCCCATGAGCCCAGACAAGACAACACGTCCCCATGACTCCAGACAAGACAACACGTCCCCATGACTCCAGACAAGACAACACGTCCCCATGACTCCAGACAAGACAACACGTCCCCATGACTCCAGACAAGACAACACGTCCCCATGAGCCCAGACAAGACAACACGTCCCCATGAGCCCAGACAAGACAACATGTCCCCATGACTCCAGACAAGACAACACGTCCCCATGACTCCAGACAAGACAACACGTCCCCATGAGCCCAGACAAGACAACACGTCTCTGTGAGCCCAGACAACACTGAGCTGCTGGGTATCTTCCACATGCCTGTAATAACTGAAGTCAGTCGTCATCCTGGCCTTCACCATGCCAGTAAACAGCAGCTTTACATCAGTGTCTACTGAGTTGTCCATCTTCCTCTTTCTGCTTACATATATGGCCATTTCTGCTTGTCCCAGCAGGAAATTCACCAGTTGATGTTTTTCTTTTACAATTTGTTTGTACTTAAGGCCCAGAATGAACATGTGCTTGGAGAAAACCTGCCCTACCCTGCTGAATAAACTCTCCAACAACATGAACAGTGGTGCCAGGCGCACACACTCCAGCTAACAGTGGAAAACAGTTTCTCTGTAAGAGTCACTCACACCCTGACCAATAACAGGAAGAAAAGCATTAACTGCTACTGCCCCCTGTACCAGTCTCCACTGTGAGTCAGCAACCTTCTTTGTTAATGGTGGTTTGTATAGACCCCTCCAAGCAGGTCTGACGCCAACTCCCAAGCCCAGATGACTTCGCCAAGGTGTGTCAACACCATTGTGTAGTTTACCCTTGTTTAGACATTTAACCATCGTTCCATACAATAATTTGCCTTTTACCTCTTCTAAATGTAGAAAAGTACTTCTCTTCTCATTCAGAACAGGACCTTAACAGTCCCCAAAGCTAGGACGAATACTTACACAAGGAAAAGGATCATCTCCATTAGGCACCATCAAACCATTGCTGTATTCATTTAACAGGAGGGCCTCATGTCCCGTCAGACTGCGCCTCCAGTGGTCAAGCAGCTTGTTGATTATCCTCACAGACAGAGAGACAGAGAGAGAGAGACAGACAGACAGACAGACAGACAGACAGACAGACAGACAGAGAGACAGAGAGAGACAGACAGACAGACAGACAGACAGACAGACAGACAGACAGACAGACAGACAGAGAGACAGAGAGAGACAGACAGACAGACAGACAGACAGACAGACAGACAGACAGACAGACAGACAGACAGACAGAGAGACAGAGAGAGACAGACAGACAGACAGAGAGAGAGAGAGAGAGAGAGAGAGAGAGAGAGGGAGAGAGAGAGAGAGACAGAGAGAGAGACAGAGAGAGAGCGAGAGAGAGGGAGAGAATGGTAATGATAAAGGAGAAAGAGGCCAAAGTGGACAGGTCAGGCATTGTGTAAGTGTAACAATAAGTACTTCATACTAGTACTATGTGTAGTAGTAGTGGTGGTAGTAGTAGTAGTAGCAGTAGTAGTCATACTCCATACTAGTAGTATGTGTAGTAGTAGTAGTGGTAGTAGCAGTAGCAGTAGTAGTAGTACTTCACACTAGTAGTATGTGTAGTAGTAGTAGTGGTAGTAGTAGTAGCAGTAGTAGTAGTACTTCATACTAGTAGTATGTGTAGTAGTAGTAAATTGTCCAGCAGAGAAGGGTAAAGATGTAACAGAATCATTTATTGACCCGCCACACTTACACCAATGATTATTATTATTATTGGCTTGACCAATAATAATAATAATAATAATCATTACATATTATACATGTAATGATGATGATGATTATTATTATTATTATTGTGTAATGCATACTGACAACCCAGCATCTCATAAGACAGCCACATCAGAACAATAGAGGATCTCTGGGAAGAGACACAAAAGCTCTTCCAGAGAGGTAAAAGGAGAGCACAGTGTGTGTGTGTTTGTGTGTGTGGACTTGTGAGAGGAAAGAGGTAGAATGGAGAGGGGCATTAGTGAACAAGCCTCCACATGGCCAGAGAAAACCTGCAGACTCCAACCTGCCTGTCTATCTGGAAGACTGGAAGATGCTGGCAAAGCTGGAAGAATGGGGGGGGGGGCGTTATCGCCAACTACACCAGGCATGTGGCCTGGTACAGAAATAGCTGACGGAACGAGATTCTTAAAGGTACGTTTCAACGACCTGGTCCGCTCACTCCCCTACTCCACACAATGTGAGACTCTCAGAGGTGCAGAATATGTTGGAGTCTTTCACCACACACAAGTTGGTGTGTGCAGACTCTGCACTAAACCTGGGCACATGTTTAGAGAGTGTCCTGAGTTTACTTGCTTTAAATGCAGCAGGAGGCGACACTATGCGAGAGAGACATTTTAGAGAGTCCCGTTTCCAGAAGCTAGCTTGGTCTAAATCCCCGGATGTTCTTGCATGCAGCCATTACGGTACGACACGTTGTGCGTTTGCTTCCGCGTTGTAATGCGAATCCCCCCACCCGCCAACAATGTGGGCGCGCACCACGTTGCCCTAATGGTGATTTAAACCTGAGCTAAAACACATTAAAGCGCTTCGCTGAGCTGCTTGGTGGACATGATATGAACTATTACGACTAACTGGTTATAACAGCTTCTCTCAAATACCCGGATACAGTTGCCACTTACTGAGGTAGAGGCTAGTTCCCATCGATGCAGAGGACGGAAATGGACTGGAGCAGAGAACGGTCAACTGAGCATGCGTCGAGATGGTGGTTAACGATTGGTCCGTTACCTAGCGACAGCACACCGGTAGCTAGCTAGTAAACTAAGCTAGCTAGTAATAATGGCCCTAATGGACGAAAGCGGTTCCTTTTTAAAAGCATTTCAAGAGGAAACAAAAACGAGGTTCATCGTAAAATGTGTGGATGCATTATGTAAAGACAAAGGTATGTTAGGCTATCTTTATCCTACCCCCTTTTCCACTTAAATTAGCGGGTAAAGCCGGGTTGTTTTAAACGGCCGAGAAGCCGTTAAAACTTGCCGAATGGCAGCTTTCACACGGCCACTAGCCGAGTAGGCCTCCGCCTTTCTGTTCGCTTTGTTTGGCTGATCGCAGCAACACCAACGCGAATGTCTGTGACTGCCTGGCCAAGCAGTACTTCGGCAGAACCAACAGATTTGCTTGTCAAAGTGACTGCATCTAAATGCTGCTAATTAACGCCATGGAAAGCTGCCCTGAAAACGAGTTATTCACGAACGCGCCGGATAAGGGGCGGGAATGAGCGGGTCTACCCGGGTGTCCTGCTAACATGAATGCCGAGCGGAGCTGAAGCCGATAAAACCCGTGTTTATTGCAGTCATTTCACCCGGACTGGATGCCCATTGTACCGTTTGCCACTGGCCAAAAAGCCGGGTGTAAGCGGGTGTTTTGGCCAGGTGGAAAGGGGCTGTAGCGCCGCATTATGTAATAACGCCGCATTATGTAATAACGTAATAAATTTTCACATCATTATGTAATAACGCCACATTTCGTAATAACTTGCCGCATTTTGTAATAAAATTCTTGAACGCAATATGTAATAAAGTTTGCCGCATTTTGTAATAAGTTGTTACATATTGCACCGGTTATAACAAAATGCGGATGTTACACTTTTTTATGAAGAAAATGTAATAATTTGGTGCATTGTGTAATAAACCACCAAAATTTATGTCTTGATTTGAAAAAAACATAACGACAGAACAAAATTGATTTTAAGCATTCTAGCATGACTCAACTAAGAATTAATTTTTCTAGTAAGATGTTTCATTAGTCAAAACTTATTCGAATATAATTGTTTATTATAATCATAGAGAATGTGTTTGAATGTTCAGAGACAAAAACTGCACTAAATGCGTGTTACAGACACAAACATTGTCAGTGCACTGAAATGTCAGGAGACATACACACATCTGCATTATGTTAAACAAATATTATGCGATTAGAAAGCAGACCAAAGTCAGGAACAAATATGGAATAGAAAAACTGTATTCCAGTTCCATTTGTGTTAATGCAACATAGATGTCCTTTTCTATAGTGGTTAACAATAGTATAAACTGACTAAAAACAGCCTAAACAATCTTTCAAATCAAAATGAGATATTTCTAATCATGTTGTTAAAATAAAAAAAGAAGGCTAGCCACACTTGCCGATTAACAAAAAGATTTGCAATATTTCCAATATACATGAAATTTACTTACCACTTGAAAAAAAAACATCTTCTCTAGTAGCAACAGTAGAAATACCTTTTCCTCCAACATAAACTTCTCTTAAAACAACCATCACTTAGTAAGATTAAAGATAAACAGTCAGAAAATTATTGAACTAGTACAACAGACACATACTGTTCAAGGTTAAATGTGATCTGCACATTTGGAAGTTCCTCCTATCATTCTTTCCTTTATTCATTCATTATTTACATCATATCTCTCCTTCCTTCCTTCCTTCCTTCCTTCCTTCCCATACTATGTTTTCCAAAAAATGTCCTTGATTTTGAAATGTCCACAGCTTGTGTGCCTCAACAAGACCCAGGCCCTCATCCACTTGCTATTTTTTCCAAATAGCTCCTTTGATCTCACTGAGAGACCACTCCCACATCCAGCTGATTTATATAGCTTCATAATACTAATGACACTGTCATGTTCCAACTGAAGGCTTTCAGCTAAATATTCCCTGATGTAGATTTGAGGAAGAAATCGTGATGCAAGGTCTTGCAAAAGTTTAGAAACCCTGTTGAATACACCGAGCATTGACATGTCAGCATGTAGTGTCAACTGAATAACATATGCCAGCAATTCTGTCGGCAGGTTGGGCATGTCACAGTTTCCATCATCATATAGAAGGGCATCATCATGGGGTATATCCAGGGGATCATGATGGTGTTCATCCAGAGCACAGTCATCTGGTTCATTCGTGAAATGGTGATGGTTTTCAACAAACGTAGCATCATGGCATTCATTCAGGGCATCATCATGGAGAACATCTGGTTCATCATCTTCTTGGTTTGATCCATTCTCATATCTTTGACATGTCCTTTCCCTCTCAGCTTCCACAATATTCTCAATGAATGAAGACACTGACCCCTCCATGCTCCTCTGCAATATGTCCAAGGACCAGCAATGGTAAGCTTTCTGAGTATGTGTTAGACTGAGATATAATAGAAGAGGCATCAGTTCCCAGTGTGGAGATAATGAGAAATTGGACACTGAAAATCTCAGCTGCCCTTTGTAGTGTGATGTGATCTCCGTAGGTCCCAAATTGTGACATGCTATCCGAGTATACATCCAAGTCATTTCCATCAACATAGTGAGACAAAGGTGTTCCATTTACGGTAAATGGATTAGACCTGAGATCTTGAACTATTTCATCCCTTAGGGTTGCTGCTGATCTGAATATTCCTAATGAAGCAAGCTGATCAGCTATGGCACTAAACTGGCAATTTCCATCGGGTGCTGGGTCAAACCGTACACTCACGTCTAAGGAGTTATAGTCCCCCAGTCTGTCTTCATGTGTGTATGTCATCAAAAGTGGATGCAAAGTTAGAACTGACTTCGAAGATTTAGAGCGCTTTTTTTCTCGTTGCCGTGTTGTACTGGTCACATCAGAAACAAAGAACCATTTTTCTTGCACTTTAGCATCACCAGGAATCGTGAACTGAACTTTGTATTTTGAAAGCTTTATGTTACGTTTCATGATCCTACCAGGCAACACGCGATACCGTTTTGAAACTCGATGGGCACCATCTTTCACTCTCACCAAAACAGCTTCACTGACATGATAAACAGATGGAGGATTTTGTTTAGATGCATGCCGGATCATCCGTTTACTGTAATGCTCAGTGGCTTTCTTTGCCATTTGTCGTTGTCTTCTTCGTTTTTCCTCAAATCTGAGCCGCTGTTTCAGGGAGGGTAAATTACTTTGTGGATCATTCGTGGATTGTTTACCAATGACACTGGATGGAGAACCTGCCAGGGGATGCATCACCGTGTTACTTTTTCTCCCATAGTATACTTGAAATGGAGACATCCAACTTAAAACTTCCTTTGGGTCTTCATGTTTAATGTTTAACCCAGTTAACCCCTTTCCTCTGACAATTCACAAAGTCATACATGATCTTTTCCCTCAGCACTCTGTGGGTCCTCTCTACCTTTCCTTGGCTTTGGGGATGTTACGGTGAACTCTCAATTATTCTCACTTGCATTGATTCCATCAGCCTTCGCACAGCTCCTTTAAACTCTGCCTTGATCATGCTGCAAAACTTGAGGTGGGCCATGTTCAGTGTAGATATCATAAAGGTGTCTTGCAATCTCTGAGCTGTCTTTACTTTTTAATGGTTTAAGCCATGTGTATCGACTAAAGACATCAATCACAGTGAGGATGTATCGATATGTGAAATGGCCATGCTTGATCTTCCACTTTCCCATATCAAGGAGGTCAATCTGATGCCGATCCTGTACTTCTTTGGCCCTGATGGGCCTCGGAATGGGTTTATTTCCAAATCTAGCCTTGTGGAGTTGGTAGCGTCTGGAGCAGTCCAGTGTTTTTTGAACCTTTCTTTCACTAATGCCAGAGTGTTGCTCATTTAGTCGCTTATTCAGCTTCCTCGCACCTGATCCCTTTGTGTCATCCAGACCTTTTTTTACAATGCCACCAACTGCAGACTTCATAGCTACTGGCTTCCCGGCACATAGCAAGGTCTCTCCATCCTCGCTCAGAGAGTAGAGATTCCTATTTCTCCACAGCCTCACCAGAGCACTTTGTTGCACTCTTGTACGTGCATTGACAGGAACATTGAACTCTCCCTTTAATTTCTTCACAATGACTTCATAGACATCTTTAGTCATTGATTGTTGTTGTCCATATCCCATGCAGAAAACCCAAAGGGTACAGGCCACAATTATGCTGAACTGTAGAGCTGTCAAAAAATATTTTGTTTAATTGAATATATCACGTTGTTGTATTATGTTATAGCGGTAACTTACAGTAGTTTGCTGTTATTGGTCCCCGAAATTAATCTGTAATTTCAGAAACTTTCCAAAACCAATCTAGCATCTGTTAGTTTAGCTTATCATTGCTAATCAGATCATGGTTACTAACTTAAAAGTTTGGGCTTTAATCTGTTAGCATTTCATATTAGTTGCAAATCAGTCAACATACATTTCTGAGAGATTCTCTGAATCTGAATTGCTGTTATTGGTCCCCGAAATTAATCTGTCATTTCAGAAACTTTCTAAAACCAATCTAGCATCTGCTAGTTTAGCTTATCATTGCTAATCAGATCATGGTTACTAACTTAAAAGTTTGGGCTTTAATCTGTTAGCATTTCATATTAGTTGCAAATCAATCAACATACATTTCTGAGAGACTCTCTGAATCTGAAATCTGATATTTGTTCATACCTTTCATCGTGTTGCCTTTCAAATATTTTCCATCTTAAGTGGTCAGAGGGCATGGCAAAACTGAAGCCAAAGTGTTTGGATCTCCCCCTGGTGGCTGGCTTTAGTACACGCACACATGCTATCACCACTATGTTGTGAACCAAACCAAAAAATAATGTATAATGCTAGTCCAGTTAGAGAATTTTAATTTTTCCTAATTGTTATACATATTATGAATGCAGATGAAGGACAATAATTTTGATGGTTTATTAAATTAATTAAACTGCATTATTTTTTCTGTTTCATATTTGTTTTTATCTTTTGTCTGCTTTCTAATCACATAATATTTGTTTAACATAATGCAGATGTGTGTATGTCTCCTGACATTTCAGTGCACTGATAATGTTTGTGTCTGTAACACGCATGTAGTGCAGTTTTTGTCTCTGAACATTCAAACACATTCTCTATGATTATAATAAACAGTTATATTTGAATAAGTTTTGACTAATGAAACATCTTACTAGTTTGTAAAATTAATTCTTAGTTGAGTCATGCTAGAATGCTTAAAATCAATGTTGTTCTGACGTTATGTTTTTTTCAAATTAAGACATAAATTTTGGTGGTTTATTACATAATGCACCAAATTATTACATTTTCTTCATACAAAATTGTAACATCCGCATTTTGTAATAACCGGTGCAATATGTAACAACTTATTACAAAATGCGGCAAACTTTATTACATATTGCATTCAATAATTTTATTACAAAATGCGGCAAGTTATTACGAAATGTGGCGTTATTACATAATGATGTGAAAATGTATTACATTATTACATAATGCGGCGTTATTACATAATGCGGCGCTACAGGGGCTTTCACTGCGCTGTCGTTGAACAACAGGTTCTGCTCTGCATAACTTGGGGTAACGGGAACGTATTTAATGTCCACAACATAGCTAGTAACGTTAGATAACAAGTAACCATGTAGCCTAGATTGTGTTTACCTGTTGACCTTTTGATACAGAATGGCAGCCATCAATTGGGATCCAACAAGTTTACTGGGAGCGGTCGAAAGATAAGGCCCCATCAGTCCCCTTCAGTGGAGTTCCCTTCGTATTTGTTGGGTACAAAACGATGGTGGGCCATCAGGGCAAGGATGTGGGAGCCAAAGAAAAGAGGCACTATGCTGAGGCGAAATCAAAGGAAACAGTAAGTTGTCACTTCTGTCTTGGATTCTCAGACTTGTTTAATGCACTATTGTCCATATTAGTCAACACACTAAAAATAAGCACCGGTTTCATGTAGAATTATGTCCAACATGTATTATTCGTTGCAGACTCAAGATCATAGTTTTCGCAAAGGGAGGTATCTCCTGCAAGATACAAAGAAGGTTGGATGCCCAGCTGGGGTGCACCTCACCGGTATTGGCCGTTTTCCAGCATTCAGGTTAGATTAACTAACCTTTTTATTTAACCGTTTTTTGGGGGGGGGGGTTTCAGTACAAAATGTAACTTATAGATAGACTGTTTATAGACAATGAGAACATGAAGAAATTGATTAATGCTTCAAAGAACACGAACAACTCTGTTTACCTGTGTTGTTGTACAAATCTACTTTGCTGTTCGTTGAATGAGAACAGGGAGAGTCTGAGAGCGAGAAAGGCGGCTGCAGTGAGGCTTAGAGAAGCTCTGAAAAGGGACCCCATTGTCTGGGAAAATGTATTCTTTGTGAAGACACCCACAGCCGGTGCACATGTGGGACACCCAGTCGAGGGAGAGGTATGGTAATAAACACAGTAGAACACAGTAAGAATGTTAGGTAATGTTTATGTAGACTAGATAGTCTACACCTCAGGAATGATTCTGCAGTGACTGGTGATAAATTAAACCTGTGCTTAAGAGAGATGGGACTAAAGCCTAATTTATGTTTCAAAGTGTAGTGCGACGCGCAGCTGGATAAAAATTATGCAAATTCGACAGTTTTGACGTCAAGCCGACACTTTTAGAGGGTCGGCGACGGGTGTCGTGTACCTGCTGATTTTTGTAAGGTTGCAGATGCCTTCATAAGTTTTGCACAGCTGTGATAGGATGAATAAATTAGCCTTAAGGCTGAATCTTATCATACTTATTTTTACACTACTAAAATAACCCTTATGTTATATTGATACATTTAGTGTTGACATGTAAATTAATTAGCTAAAGGGAATGTTGTTTCCTGAAGTCCCTATCATTAAGGCGCTAATCACTTTGTACTCTGTACTTTCCTGAAGGCTCCCTCTATCCGTGAGCCTATTGACAGCAGGGTGGAGCAGCGCATCTCAGAACTCACCAAGCAAGGGGTCAAGAGGAGCAGTGAGATGCGTCGACACATTGCACAGTATGTCAACACTGACTTGTTTAGGGGAGCCAGCCCACCACCACTCACAAGGAGGAGATTTCATCCCTTAGACAAAGACATACGAAATGTGATGTCAAAGGCCAGAGACGAGGGGCGACAGTCCAAAATTGATCAAGTCAATTTGCAAGTGAGTGAAATGTTCATTTCAATCAAACATTCGATAATATACAATGGAAACACATGCATATCTCTACTGTTTTAATATACGTACATGTAATAAACAGGAGCTGGTAGAAAGCCAGAAGCTGAAGGGCCCAAAAGACAGCATCCATCTTCGGCTTAATAGCGAATCAGAGGACCTTCTATTCTGTTATCAGTCCGAGTGGCAGCAGAAGATCCTGCAGCTGTATGGCAAAGACATCTGTTTACTTGATGCAACATACCGCACCACACGCTATGCATTGCCATTGTTGTTGTTTTTTTGTGTGCACACACACATGTGTACTATGTGGTAGCGGGTGTCTTTGTCGTACAGCATGAGCGGACTGAATCAGTCAAGGAGGCTCTGAGTGTTTTTAAGGAGTGGAACACAAATTGGTCTCCAGCTCACTTCTTGGTGGACTATAGCGAGGTGGAAATCCAAGCTGTGGAATCAACCTTTGAAGTTAGGTAACCTTGACCTTCCTATTGCACCACCTTGATTATGTTAACCCCTCGTAAATAAAGGTTATTCGGGAGACAGAAATGACTCTTCACATACGTACATGCTGAAACAGTCTGTAAAGTGTAATTGGCAGTTGAAATGCTTTTAATTGCATGTATCAACAAAGATCCTAATGTCTCAATATTTTGAACCTAACAAGGCACACAGGCTGTGCTGTGTGATTTCCACCGGGAGAAGGCATGGGTGGAGTGGGTCTGAAAACAGGCACACGGCATTGAGGACCAGGGTGCCCTGCTGAAGATGCTGAGGGCGATTGCTGCAGCCGACACACCAGAAGCCTTCCAGCAGTCCGTCGACTTCTTGGCTAATAGCTCCATGTGGAAAACCAACAGCATGTTGCAAAACTGGTTCTCTATGACGTGGCTCTCAGAAGCCAAGGTAAGTTGGTCACATCGTAGCATCGTATTACCCCCAATAATGAAAGAAATGGGGTATTTTCTAATGAAGGCAAATATGTGTAAAATACACCTGAAATTAACTTATAATCCTATCGTAACTATCACAGTTTAGCACGACCTTGAGTATGTTATTTGATAATACTTTTTTATTAGTTGTGATATATATGTTCACATTGTCAAATTACTTGTTATTACATCTTTAGAGATGGGTCCCAGTGTTTAGGGATGAGACTCTACCTGTCACCATCACTACGAATAATGGTGTTGAATGACAAAATGAGACATTCAAACACCGCTTCTTGGACGGGTACAAGGACAGCACCTTAACTGAGATGGTGACTATAGTTATCAACAGCTATGTCCCATACATGCAAAAAAAGTAAGATCCCAGTTATTATGCAAATTATCTAAAGACTAAATTTAAGAATTCCCCATTATGCTTGTTTCTACGAGTTTACTTATGTGACTTATTTTGCAGGTACACTGAGCTCAATGTGAGGTGCTCATCGGGGTACAAGCAGTACAATAAGTCAGTGCCAGCCTTTCTAAACAATCGGCCGAAAGACATGGTCAAACATGTTCTTCAGAGAATGGACACTTCCTTGAGGGCAGAGGATATTGAAACTCTAGGGGGAGGAGTGTTCAATGTCCACAGTGAGACGAAGGATGGCGCTTCCTACATTGTCAACTTCGGAGCCAGCAACACCATGCCAAGCTGCCAGTGCCAGGACTGGAAGCGGCACCGCTTACCCTGTAAGCACTTCTGTGCTGTGTTCCGGTCTGTCCCCGGATGGACATGGAATGAACTGGGAACAACATACTACAGGGAACAACCCATGTACATTCTGGACCCAAACTGCTTCTGTTCAGAGAACAGTGAACCGATACCAACTGTTGTCACAGGTATACACACTGTTGTACCATTGGGGTGTATTCTTAACATGTTAATGCGGGACGACGTAATTAACATGATTTATTTCAAGGGTAATGACAATATAGTTTTTCTCCTCCAACAGACACCACAGACACAGCAGAACCAGACACAGCAGTCACTGTTCCAGACCTCCCCCTCAGAAAGTCAAGCAAGAACCTTCTTAGGAGGGAGTGTATCTCCACCCTGAAGAACATCATGGAGAGTCTATACTTGCTTGACACTGAAACAACGCTGCTGTCTTGTAAGGAGCAGCTCATGTCCTTGCAAGCAAGTATACAAGGGATGGTGCCGGTTGAGGATGGTCTGAACTTGGGTCTGCCTTATATGGCAGGCCAAAGAACAGGCACACCAATCGGTTTGGAGCAAAGGCTGAAATGATGCGAGAGTCGGCTGCCTTCAAGGTACCATCCCACTGCCTTCCCAAGAAAGGGAAACGGGGAACCAGTTCTGCAAGGGAGGTAAGGTCACAGCTATTGGTTGTGTTTCTCAGTGTGCTGTTTTACACGGTGCACAGTCTGAACAGTATTAATCAGCACTAATGCACTTTAACCGCACTCTTTTTATGCTTGATTTTGCACACAAAAGGCTATTGCTGCTCTGCTGATACTGATACGTTGTTGTTGTTGTTGTTGCTAATTCCATGGCCGCCCAGCTTCAGTAGGGAAGCAGGGAGGAGAGAAGAGAAGAGGGGGAGGAGAGGAGAGATACGGAGAACAACAGCAAAGGGGAGAGGAGACTAATGTTGAGTGTAATTGTAAATAGTTATTATTAAAACCCAATCTTTCTCACTGTGTGTTGTATTATGTACTAATAAAGGAGGTATCATGCAATTCCTGTTTACTAACTTCAAAAACATGTAAGTGGGTTGAATGTGTTTATCTTGGCCGTATTCTCAACACAGCTCAGAGTAGGTAGTGCTGATCCAGTCAGTACTTCTTAGATCAGCTTCTCCACTCCTACAGGGAGAAGTGATCCTGCATGCGTACTCCTAAATCAGAATCATTTTATTTAGCCAAGTATTTTTTGCACATACAAGGAAAGTGACTTGGTGAGGTTGGCGCATACAAGACATAAAACAACAAACAAGAATTAAAATGAAAATATTGTACATGTTTATTTACACTGGGGGGGGGGGGTCCCAGTCAGTGAGAGGCAGGGGCTTGTTTGTGAGCCCCACTGCCATGGGGGGGAAAAACTGTTCAAGTGGTGTGTGGTTTTGGTCTTGATAGCCTAGAACCTTTTGCCTCATGAAAGTCTATGGAAGAGGTGGTGACCGAGATGGGAAGGATCAGCAACGATATTTCCTGCTTTCTTCCTGGTCCTGGAGTGGT
Source organism: Lampris incognitus (assembly GCF_029633865.1). NCBI lineage: Eukaryota > Metazoa > Chordata > Actinopteri > Lampriformes > Lampridae > Lampris > Lampris incognitus. The sequence continues at coordinate 331,510 of NC_079225.1, forward strand.
ACAGGTCTAGGAGAGATGGTAGGTCACAGCCGATGACCTCAAAAAATGCAGTGTGCATGGTAAAACCATGTGAAACCACAATGTGCATTTATATGGGCCTCCAAGAGCAGGGTTGAAAACATGCCTACAACTTAACCAGGTTAAAATAGCTTCCCAACCTCGGTCCGAGGGGAGCCCTGTGTATGCTGGTTTTCGTTCCAACCACAATTGAAATCCCAGAATTTTAACAAGCTGTTCATTTTTTTGGGTGCTTTTGTGTTTTTCACACACCTGATTCTGCTAATCAACCACTAGAGTCTTTGCTATGTACCTTGATTAGTAGAATCAGGTGAGTTACTGCTTCATTGAAGCAAAAGCCAACAGCCACACTGGCCCTTTCTGGATAAGACTGGGGACCCCTGCTCTATCAATCAATGAGTTTTATTTTAAAGTGTAGAATCACCATGCAACATGGTCCACTTGGTACATTTTACAATTAAAAGGATAAATACGAGAAAGCATACAGAAAATAGTTACATTAAAAACACCAAAGTTAAAGAGATGTTTGTATATAGTAAAAAATAAAAACTCTAAAACACGATATAATCATGAAAAATCAATAGCTTGTTAAAGTTCTGGGATTGCAATTGTGGTTGGAATGAAAACCAGCATACACAGGGGTCCCCCCAGGACCAAGGTTGGGAACCTCTGGCTTAGAATGAACACGGACTGTTAACAAGGCTAGCCATCTGTGGCTAACGTAGGTTAAACAGTAACAGTAAACACATACAGCGATGTCAGATTATGCACATGAAGAACAAAGCCCATCTCTTAGATACATAGCGGCTGGTTCATTATGGTAACGTCATACCTCGTATCATTAGAGCGGACACACGTGGTCACGTTGTGTAGCTACAAATCTTCACGCTAAGCTATCTAGCTAGCTGTAGGTCAAAACACTTAGCATCGCTGATCACAAACGCCGGTTAACTTAGCTAATTACCTAAAACAGCGGACAAAGGGTAACGTTTACTAACTTTGCTAAATCAATAACAAGTCCTTAGCGAACCACCGTGCGGCTCTGAACAAATAATAAAGTTCGTCTGAGTGAGAGTAAACTACATTTCGCGCATGCTCAGTTGACCGTTCTCTGCTCCGTTTCCGTTCTCTGCATCGACGGGAACTACCCCCTACCTTACCACAAAGTTCGCGCGCCGTCTGCACATGCGTAGTCTTGAAAAGTACAGGAAGAGCAAGAGACCAATACAAACAGCTCGAGAGAGTGATTGGATCTGCTCTAACCCCGCCCACTATATCTGATGTAACCACGCCCTAGAGCCAGCCCTGCCCATTGGTTCTGCATTCTCAGCTCCTCCCACGCTGTGTCGTCACAGCGTTCCACCCCGGCTCACAGTGTATATAAACTGGTGCGCTCCGCCTGGCCGCACAGTTCCTTCTAGACTCTAGTAGGAGCAACACGAGAGTAAAGCGCCGCTGTAAAGAGATCACTGAAGACTACGAGGTAAGCATCTTTACACTGTTATGGACCCATCGTTTTCTACATTCTCCTTATTGTAAAGCCACTTAGAGTGTTAGAAAAGCGTTATATCAGTTTGAGTTATTGTTATTACTGTTATTATTATTATCATTATTATTATTATTAATATTATATTTATTATTATTATCATTAAAAAAAGACGTGTGATTGTACCTTCAGTGAAAAGGTAGATGATGAATTGAATTTGTTGCTTTGTGTAATTTTACGTTTTGGTGCAAAAGTGTACTGTTTTCAGTGGTCAAGCTTATTTTTGTTTTACTGGCTTCCTTCTGTGTAACTCAAATCTATTAACTACTTTACTGTGGTACCCTGTGCTAATTGAATAGTCTCTCTAAAACGAGTTTTTTTTTTAAAGAAAAAAAATCTTTTTTTTTTAATGCAGCCTGAATGTTATTAGAATGTCCTGTAAATATTTTGAAATATAAACGAACGGTAACCATCAAGGAATGTTCCCAAGACGTACTTTGGAGGTAGTGTGAGAAAATCCAAGAAACATCACCGTTTTAACTCTAATTAATGTCCTCGGTGATTTGCATATGAAACCGGTGTTAGATCACCGGTTTCGGTCGTAATGCAGCTGTACTCTTGATGAGGTTGGACCTGCAGTCAGCTGAGACTGACGAAGTCGCTTCGATGAGTGATGAAACGTTTTTCTCACTAAACTTAATGTCCAGATGAACTGATTCAATTTCTCTGGGATTTCTACACCTGGATTATTGAGCACTTAGTGCAGTACCCGTTCAAAACGAATTTACACCTGTTGTGGAAATGTGTAATCTGAGTGTGGGGACAGTTGAGCTGCGGTATTTACTACCGTGACGTCATCACGTCTGTACGTGTGACGAACATTAGCCCTAATGGTGATTTAAACATTAGCTAAAACACATTAAAGCGCTTCGCTGAACTGGTTGGTGGACATAATATTAACTATTATGACTAACTGGTTAGTAACAGGTTCTCTCAAATACCCTGATACAGTTGCCACTTACCACAAAGTTCGCGCGCCATCTGCACTTGCGTAGTCTTGAAAAGTACAGGAAGAGCAAGAGACCAATACAAACTGTTCGTGAGAGGGATTGGATCTGCTCTAACCCCGCCCACTGTATCTGATCTAACCCCGCCCTAGATCCAGCCCTGCCCATTGGTTCTGCATTCTCAGCTCCTCCCACGCTGTGTCGTCACATCGTTCCATCCCGGCTCAGTGTATATAAACTGGTGCGCTCCGCCTGGCCGCACAGTTCCTTCTAGACTCTAGTAGGAGCAACACGAGAGTAAAGCGCCGCTGTAAAGAGATCACTGAAGACTACGAGGTAAGCATCTTTACACTGTTATGGACCCATCGTTTTCTACATTCTCCTTATTGTAAAGCCACTTAGAGTGTTAGAAAAGCGCTATATGAGTTTGATTTATTGTTATTACTTTTATTATCATTATTATTATTATTATATTTCTTCTTCTTATTATTACTATTATTATTATTATTATCATAAAAAAATTCATGTGTGATTGTACCTTCAGTGAAAAGGTAGATGATGAATTGAATTTGTTGTTTTGTGTAATTTTACGTTTTGGTGCAAAAGTGTACTGTTTTCAGTGGTCAAGCTTATTTTTTCTTTTACTGGCTTCTTTCCGTGTAACTCAAATCTATGAACTACTTTACTGTGGTACCCTTTGCTAATTGAATAGACTCTCTAAAACGAGTTTTTTTTAAAGAAAAAAAAATCTTTTTTTTTTAATGCAGCCTGAATGTTATTAGAATGTCCTGTAAATATTTTTAAATATAAACGAACGGTAACCATCAAGGAATGTTCCCAAGACGTACTTTGGAGGTAGTGTGAGAAAATCCAAGAAACATCACCGTTTTAACTCTAATTAATGTCCTCGGTGATTTGCATATGAAACCGGTGTTAGATCACCGGTGTTAGATCACCGGTTTCGGTCGTAATGCAGCTGTACTCTTGATGAGGTTGGACCTGCAGTCAGCTGAGACTGACGAAGTCGCTTCGATGAGTGATGAAACGTTTTTCTCACTAAACTTGATGTCCAGATGAACTGATTCAATTTCTCTGGGATTTCTACACCTGGATTATTGAGCACTTAGTGCAGTACCCATTCAAAACGAATTTACACCTGTTGTGGATATGTGTAATCTGAGTGTGGGGACAGTTGAGCTGCGGTATTTACTACCGTGACGTCATCACGTCTGTACGTTTGACGAACATTAGCCGAAAGAACGACTGACTGCGCAAGGGTTGAATATACGCGAACTAGCTCGTGGAAGAGGGAGGGATAAGTAAAGAGAGCGAGAGAGCGAGAAAGAGAGAGACACAGAGAGAGTGAGAAAGAGAGAGAGGCTTAGAGAGAGAGGAAAGAAAAGTGTAACTGAAAAATTAAAGAGGAGAGAGGTAGTGAGTGCTGTAATTTGGTTTGAGCTCCACAACGAAGCGGCTGTCATCTGGGCAGGAGTTTGTTTCACAGCGACGCTGACATCCTTCTTTTATTCTTTTATTCTTTATTTCAGATCCCCATTAATCACTGCTTCAGCAGCGACTATTGCACAGCTGTTGTTTGTCATCTCCATAAAAGTTGTCATGTGTGATCTGGGTCGTCAGCGCTCTCCCATCCCCTGATTAGTGTTTTTAGTTCACCTGCGCCCGTATGCCCGAATTACCCTGATTGCCTGTCTTCACTCACCTCCCCTTTCTCCGATTGGCTGTCCGGTTCCTGCACTATCCTGTGCAAGCGCGCCCAATCTCCCTCCCCTTTCTCTTATTGGTTGTACGGGTGTTACGCACCTGCACGCCCAATCACCCTGATTGGCCTCCACTGGGTATATATCCCTGACTCGTCGCTTCGTTTCACACTCAGTGGGCTTAACAGCAACACAACATCCTGTCCTTAGACCCTCTGAGTGTCACAGAGACACAGAGAGACTCTTGGTAACGGGTGCCTCGTCTGTTTGTGTGCTTCCCAAATGTCTGCCGTCTGTTCCCTCTTTAGTGTAATTGTGTGACCGAGTGACCCTTCTGCCGAGCCTAAGGTCTTATTACCGAGGTACCCTTCCACCGACCTCGATGTCTGTTTCCCAAGAGGCGGTTCCCCCGTCTCCGAAGCCTGGACCCCGAGCGGCGGCCATTCCGCCACCTCCGAAATCTGGTCCCCGAGCGGCGGACCTTCCAACGCGTCCAAAGTCTGAGTCCCAAGCAGTACGTACAGCGCCACAGGTGTCTGTTTCCCAAGCCTCCCGTCTGCCACGCCTGAGGTCTGTTTCCCGAGCGGCCCTTCCATCTCCTCCAAAGCATACTCCCCGAGCGGCGGCCCTTCAATCGCCTCCAAAGTCTGATCCCCTAGTGGCAGACCTTCCGCTGCCTTCGAAGTCTGGTCCCCGAGCGGCCGACCTTTTGATGCATCCAAAGTCTGTTTCGCAAGCGGTCCATACACCGCCACAGGTTTCCGTTTCCCGAGCGTCCCGCATACCGCGCCTGACGTCTGTTTCCCGAGCGGCCCTTACGCCACCTCTGGAGACTACTCCCCGAGCGGCGGCCCTTCCATCTCCTCCAAAGTCTGGTTCCCTAGCAGCAGATCTTCCGCTGCTTCCGACGTCTGGTGCCCAAGTGGCCCTTCCGCCACCCCAGGTGTCTGTTTCCCGAGCGTCCCGCATACCGCGCCTAAGGTCTGTTTCCCGAGCGGCCCTCACGCCACCTCCGAAGACTACTCCCCAAGAGGCGGCCCTTCCATCTCCTCCAAAGTCTGGTTCCCTAGCAGCAGATCTTCCGCTGCTTCCGACGTCTGGTTCCCAAGTGGCCCTTCCGCCACCTCAGGTGTCTGTTTCCCGAGCATCCCGCATACCGCGCCTGAGGTCTGTTTCCCGAGCGGCCCTCACGCCACCTCCGAAGACTACTCCCCGAGCGGCGGCCCTTCCATCTCCTCCAAAGTCTGGTTCCCTAGCAGCAGATCTTCCGCTGCTTCCGACGTCTGGTTCCGAAGTGGCCCTTCCGCCAACCCAGGTGTCTGTTTCCCGAGCGTCCCGCATACCGCGCCTGAGGTCTGTTTCCCGAGCGGCCCTCACGCCACCTCCGACGACTACTCCCCGAGCGGCGGCCCTTCCATCTCCTCCAAAGTCTGGTCCCCTAGCAGCAGATCTTCTGCTGCTTCCGACGTCTGGTTCCCAAGTGGCCCTTCTGCCACCTCAGGTGTCTGTTTCCCGAGCGTCCCGCATACCGCGCCTGAGGTCTGTTTCTCGAGCGGCCCTCACGCCACCTCCTAAGACTACTCCCCGAGCGGCAGCCCTTCCAGCTCCTTCAAAGTCTGGTTCCCTAGCAGCAGATCTTCCGCTGCTTCCGACGTCTGGTTCCCAAGTGGCCCTTCCGCCACCTCAGGTGTCTGTTTCCCGAGCATCCCGCATACCGCGCCTGAGGTCTGTTTCCCGAGCAGCCCTCACGCCACCTCCGAAGACTACTCCCCGAGCGGCGGCCCTTCCATCTCCTCCAAAGTCTGGTCCCCTAGCAGCAGATCTTCCGCTGCTTCCGACGTCTCGTTCCCAAGTGGCCCTTCCGCCACCTCAGGTGTCTGTTTCCCGAGCGTCCCGCATACCGCGCCTGAGGTCTGTTTCCCGAGCGGCCCTCACGCCACCTCCGAAGACTACTCCCCGAGCGGTGGCCCTTCCATCTCTTCCAAAATCTGGTTCGCTAGCAGCAGATCTTCCGCTGCTTCCGACGTCTGGTTCCCAAGTGGCCCTTCCGCCACCTCAGGTGTCTGTTTCCCGAGCGTCCCGCATACCGCGCCTGAGGTCTGTTTCCCGAGCGGCCCTCACGCCACCTCCGAAGACTACTCCCCGAGCGGCGGCCCTTCCATCTCCTCCAAAGTCTGGTCCCCTAGCAGCAGATCTTCCGCTGCTTCCGAAGTCTGGTCCCCAAGTGGCCCTTCCACCACCTCAGGTGTCTGTTTCCCGAGCGTCCCGCATACCGCGCCTGAGGTCTGTTTCCCGAGCGGCCCTCACGCCACCTCCGAAGACTAGTCCCCGAGTGACGGCCCTTCCATCTCCTCCAAAGTCTGGTTCCCTAGCAGCAGATCTTCCGATGCTTCCGACGTCTGGTTCCCGAGTGGCCCTTCTGCCACCTCAGGTGTCTGTTTCCCGAGCGTCCCGCATACCGCGCCTGAGGTCTGTTTCCCGAGCGGCCCTCACGCCACCTCCGAAGACTACTCCCCGAGCGGCGGCCCTTCCATCTCCTCCAAAGTCTGGTCCCCTAGCAGCAGATCTTCCGCTGCTTCCGACGTCTGGTTCCCAAGTGGCCCTTCCGCCACCTCAGGTGTCTGTTTCCCGAGCGTCCCGCATACCGCGCCTGAAGTCTGTTTCCCGAGCGGCCCTTACGCCAACTCCGAAGACTACTCCCCGAGCGGCGGCCCTTCCATCTCCTCCAAAGTCTGGTTCCCTAGCAGCAGATCTTCCGCTGCTTCCGACGTCTGGTGCCCAAGTGGCCCTTCCGCCACCCCAGGTGTCTGTTTCCCGAGCGTCCCGCATACCGCGCCTAAGGTCTGTTTCCCGAGCGGCCCTAACGCCACCTCCGAAGACTACTCCCCAAGAGGCGCCCCTTCCATCTCCTCCAAAGTCTGGTTCCCTAGCAGCAGATCTTCCGCTGCTTCCGACGTCTGGTTCCCAAGTGGCCCTTCCGCCACCTCAGGTGTCTGTTTCCCGAGCATCCCGCATACCGCGCCTGAGGTCTGTTTCCCGAGCGGCCCTCACGCCACCTCCGAAGACTACTCCCCGAGCGGCGGCCCTTCCATCTCCTCCAAAGTCTGGTTCCCTAGCAGCAGATCTTCCGCTGCTTCCGACGTCTGGTTCCGAAGTGGCCCTTCCGCCAACCCAGGTGTCTGTTTCCCGAGCGTCCCGCATACCGCGCCTGAGGTCTGTTTCCCGAGCGGCCCTCACGCCACCTCCGACGACTACTCCCCGAGCGGCGGCCCTTCCATCTCCTCCAAAGTCTGGTCCCCTAGCAGCAGATCTTCTGCTGCTTCCGACGTCTGGTTCCCAAGTGGCCCTTCTGCCACCTCAGGTGTCTGTTTCCCGAGCGTCCCGCATACCGCGCCTGAGGTCTGTTTCTCGAGCGGCCCTCACGCCACCTCCTAAGACTACTCCCCGAGCGGCAGCCCTTCCAGCTCCTTCAAAGTCTGGTTCCCTAGCAGCAGATCTTCCGCTGCTTCCGACGTCTGGTTCCCAAGTGGCCCTTCCGCCACCTCAGGTGTCTGTTTCCCGAGCATCCCGCATACCGCGCCTGAGGTCTGTTTCCCGAGCAGCCCTCACGCCACCTCCGAAGACTACTCCCCGAGCGGCGGCCCTTCCATCTCCTCCAAAGTCTGGTCCCCTAGCAGCAGATCTTCCGCTGCTTCCGACGTCTCGTTCCCAAGTGGCCCTTCCGCCACCTCAGGTGTCTGTTTCCCGAGCGTCCCGCATACCGCGCCTGAGGTCTGTTTCCCGAGCGGCCCTCACGCCACCTCCGAAGACTACTCCCCGAGCGGTGGCCCTTCCATCTCTTCCAAAATCTGGTTCGCTAGCAGCAGATCTTCCGCTGCTTCCGACGTCTGGTTCCCAAGTGGCCCTTCCGCCACCTCAGGTGTCTGTTTCCCGAGCGTCCCGCATACCGCGCCTGAGGTCTGTTTCCCGAGCGGCCCTCACGCCACCTCCGAAGACTACTCCCCGAGCGGCGGCCCTTCCATCTCCTCCAAAGTCTGGTCCCCTAGCAGCAGATCTTCCGCTGCTTCCGACGTCTGGTCCCCAAGTGGCCCTTCCACCACCTCAGGTGTCTGTTTCCCGAGCGTCCCGCATACCGCGCCTGAGGTCTGTTTCCCGAGCGGCCCTCACGCCACCTCCGAAGACTAGTCCCCGAGTGACGGCCCTTCCATCTCCTCCAAAGTCTGGTTCCCTAGCAGCAGATCTTCCGATGCTTCCGACGTCTGGTTCCCGAGTGGCCCTTCTGCCACCTCAGGTGTCTGTTTCCCGAGCGTCCCGCATACCGCGCCTGAGGTCTGTTTCCCGAGCGGCCCTCACGCCACCTCCGAAGACTACTCCCCGAGCGGCGGCCCTTCCATTTCCTCCAAAGTCTGGTCCCCTAGCAGCAGATCTTCCGCTGCTTCCGACGTCTGGTTCCCAAGTGGCCCTTCCGCCACCTCAGGTGTCTGTTTCCCGAGCGTCCCGCATACCGCGCCTGAAGTCTGTTTCCCGAGCGGCCCTTACGCCAACTCCGAAGACTACTCCCCGAGCGGCGGCCCTTCCATCTCCTCCAAAGTCTGGTCCCCTAGCAGCAGAACTTCCGCTGCTTCCGACGTCTGGTTCCCAAGTGGCCCTTCCGCCACCTCAGGTGTCTGTTTCCCGAGCATCCCGCATACCGCGCCTGAGGTCTGTTTCCCAAGCGGCCCTCACGCCACCTCCGAAGACTACTCCCCGAACGGTGGCCCTTCCATCTCCTCCAAGGTCTGGTCCCCTAGCAGCAGATCTTCCGCTGCTTCCGACGTCTGGTTCCCAAGTGGCCCTTCCGCCACCTCAGGTGTCTGTTTCCCGAGCGTCCCGCATACCGCGCCTGAGGTCTGTTTCCCGAGCGGCCCTTACGCCACCTCCGAAGACTACTCCCCGAGCGGCGGCCCTTCCATCTCCTCCAAAGTCTGGTCCCCTAGCAGCAGATCTTCCGCTGCTTCCGACGTCTGGTTCCCAAGTGGCCCTTCCGCCACCTCAGGTGTCTGTTTCCCGAGCGTCCCGCATACCGCGCCTGAAGTCTGTTTCCCGAGCGGCCCTTACGCCACCTCCGAAGACTACTCCCTTTGCGGCGGCCCTTCCATCTCCTCCAAAGTCTGGTCCCCTAGCAGCAGATCTTCCGCTGCTTCCGACGTCTGGTTCCCAAGTGGCCCTTCCGCCTCCTCAGGTGTTTGTTTCCCGAGCATCCCGCATACCGCGCCTGAGGTCTGTTTCCCAAGCGGCCCTCACGCCACCTCCGAAGACTACTCCCCGAACGGCAGCCCTTCCATCTCCTCCAAAGTCTGGTCCCCTAGCACCAGATCTTCCGCTGCTTCCGACGTCTGGTTCCCAAGTGGCCCTTCCGCCACCTCAGGTGTCTGTTTCCCGAGCGTCCCGCATACCGCGCCTGAGGTCTGTTTCCCGAGCGGCCCTTACGCCACCTCCGAAGACTACTCCCCGAGCGGCGGCCCTTCCATCTCCTCCAAAGTCTGGTCCCCTAGCAGCAGATCTTCCGCTGCTTCCGACGTCTGGTTCCCAAGTGGCCCTTCCGCCACCTCAGGTGTCTGTTTCCCGAGCGTCCCGCATACCGCGCCTGAGGTCTGTTTCCCGAGCGGCCCTCACGCCACCTCCGGAGACTACTCCCCGAGCGGCGGCCCTTCCATCTCCTCCAAAGTCTGGTTCCCTAGCAGCAGATCTTCCGCTGCTTCCGACGTCTGGTTCCCAAGTGGCCCTTCCGCCACCTCAGGTGTCTATATCCCGAGCGTCCCGCATACCGCGCCTGGGGTCTGTTTCCCGAGCAGCCCTTACGCCACCTCCGAAGACTACTCCCCGAGCGGCGGCCCTTCCATCTCCTCCAAAGTCTGGTCCCCTAGCAGCAGATCTTCCGCTGCCTCCGACGTCTGGTTCCCAAGTGGCCCTTCCGCCACCTCAGGTGTCTGTTTCCCGAGCGTCGCGCATAACGCGCCTGAGGTCTGTTTCCCGAGCAGCCCTCACGCCACCTCCGAAGACTACTCCCCGAGCGGCGGCCCTTCCATCTCCTCCAAAGTCTGGTTCCCTAGCAGCAGATCTTCCGCTGCTTCTGACGTCTGGTTCCCAAGTGGCCCTTCCGCCACCTCAGGTGTCTGTTTCCCGAGCGTCCCGCATACCGCGCCTGAGGTCTGTTTCCCGAGCAGCCCGCACGCCACCTCCGAAGACTACTCCCCTAGCGGCGGCCCTTCCATCTCCTCCAAAGTCTGATTCCCTAGCAGCAGATCTTCCGCTGCTTCCGACGTCTCGTTCCCAAGTGGCCCTTCCGCCACCTCAGGTGTCTGTTTCCCGAGCGTCCCGCATACCGCGCCTGAGGTCTGTTTCCCGAGCGGCCCTCACGCCACCTCCGAAGACTACTCCCCGAGCGGCGGCCCTTCCATCTCCTCCAAAGTCTGGTTCCCTAGCAGCAGATCTTCCGCTGATTCCGAGCGTCCCGCATACCGCGCCTGAGGTCTGTTTCCTGAGCGGCCCTCAAGCCACCTCCGAAGACTACTCCCCGAGCGGCGGCCCTTCCATCTCCTCCAAAGTCTGGTTCCCTAGCAGCAGATCTTCCGCTGCTTCCGACGTCTCGTTCCCAAGTGGCCCTTCCGCCACCTCAGGTGTCTGTTTCCCGAGCATCCCGCATACCGCGCCTGATGTCTGTTTCCCGAGCGGCCCTTACGCCACCTCCGAAGACTACTCCCCGAGCGGCGGCCCTTCCATCTCCTCCAAAGTCTGGTCCTCTAGCAGCAGATCTTCCGCTGCTTCCGACGTCTTGTTCCCAAGTGGCCCTTCCGCCACCTCAGGTGTCTGTTTCCCGAGCGTCCCGCATACCGCGCCTGAGGTCTGTTTCCCGAGCGGCCCTCACGCCACCTCCGAAGACTACTCCCCGAGCGGCGGCCCTTCCATCTCCTCCAAAGTCTGGTTCCCTAGCAGCAGATCTTCCGCTGCTTCCGACGTCTCGTTCCGAAGTGGCCCTTCCGCCACCTCAGGTGTCTGTTTCCCGAGCATCCCGCATACCGCGCCTGAGGTCTGTTTCCCGAGCGGCCCTCACGCCACCTCCGAAGACTACTCCCCGAGCGGCGGCCCTTCCATCTCCTCCAAAGTCTGGTCCCCTAGCCGAAGATCTTCTGCTGCTTCCGATGTCTGGTTCCCAAGTGACCGTTCCGCCACCTCAGGTGTCTGTTTCCCGAGCGTCCCGCATACCGCGCCTGAGGTCTGTTTCCCGAGCGGCCCTCACGCCACCTCCGAAGACTACTCCCCGAGCGGCGGCCCTTCCATCTCCTCCAAAGTCTGGTCCCCTAGCAGCAGATCTTCCGCTGCTTCCGACGTCTGGTTCCCAAGTGGCCCTTCCGCCACCTCAGGTGTCTGTTTCCCGAACGGCCCTTACGCCACCTCTGAAGACTACTCCCCGAGCGCCGGCCCTTCCATCTCCTCCAAAGTCTGGTCCCCTAGCAGCAGATCTTCCTCTGCTTCCGACATCTCGTTCCCAAGTGGCCCTTCCGCCACCTCAGGTGTCTGTTTCCCGAGCGTCCTGCATACCGCGCCTGAGGTCTGTTTCCCGAGCGGCCCTCATGCCACCTCCGGAGACTACTCCTCGAGCGGCGGCCCTTCCATCTCCTCCGAAGTCTGGTTCCCTAGCAGCAGATCTTCCTCTGCTTCCGACATCTCGTTCCCAAGTGGCCCTTCCGCCACCTCAGGTGTCTGTTTCCCGAGCGTCCCGCATACCGCGCCTGAGGTCTGTTTCCCGAGCGGCCCTCACGCCACCTCCGAAGACTACTCCCCGAGCGGCGGCCCTTCCATCTCCTCCAAAGTCTGGTCCTCTAGCAGCAGATCTTCCGCTGCTTCCGACGTCTGGTTCCCAAGTGGCCCTTCTGCCACCTCAGGTGTCTGTTTCCCGAGCGTCCCGCATACCGCGCCTGAGGTCTGTTTCCCGAGCGGCCCTTACGCCACCTCCGAAGACTACTCCCCGAGCGGCGGCCCTTCCATCTCCTCCAAAGTCTGGTCCCCTAGCAGCAGATCTTCCGCTTCTTCCGACGTCTGGTTCCCAAGTGGCCCTTCCGCCACCTCAGGTGTCTGTTTCCCGAACGGCCCTTACGCCACCTCTGAAGACTACTCCCCGAGCGGTGGCCCTTCCATCTCCTCCAAAGTCTGGTCCCCTAGCAGCAGATCTTCCTCTGCTTCCGACATCTCGTTCCCAAGAGGCCCTTCCGCCACCTCAGGTGTCTGTTTCCCGAGCGTCCTGCATACCGCGCCTGAGGTCTGTTTCCCGAGCGGCCCTCACGCCACCTCCGAAGACTACTCCCCGAGCGGCGGCCCTTCCATCTCCTCCAAAGTCTGGTCCCCTAGCAGCAGATCTTCCGCTGCTTCCGACGTCTGGTTCCCAAGTGGCCCTTCTGCCACCTCAGGTGTCTGTTTCCCGAGCGTCCCGCATACCGCGCCTGAGGTCTGTTTCCCGAGCGGCCCTCACGCCACCTCCGAAGACTACTCCCCGAGCGGCGGCCCTTCCATCTCCTCCAAAGTCTGGTTCCCTAGCAGCAGATCTTCTGCTGCTTCCGACGTCTCGTTCCCAAGTGGCCCTTCCGCCACCTCAGGTGTCTGTTTCCCGAGCGTTCCGCATACCGCGCCTGAGGTCTGTTTCCCGAGCGGCCCTCACGCCACCTCCGAAGACTACTCCCCGAGCGGCGGCCCTTCCATCTCCTCCAAAGTCTGGTTCCCTAGCAGCAGATCTTCCGCTGATTCCGAGCGTCCCGCATACCGCGCCTGAGGTCTGTTTCCTGAGCGGCCCTCAAGCCACCTCCGAAGACTACTCCCCGAGCGGCGGCCCTTCCATCTCCTCCAAAGTCTGGTTCCCTAGCAGCAGATCTTCCGCTGCTTCCGACGTCTCGTTCCCAAGTGGCCCTTCCGCCACCTCAGGTGTCTGTTTCCCGAGCATCCCGCATACCGCGCCTGATGTCTGTTTCCCGAGCGGCCCTTACGCCACCTCCGAAGACTACTCCCCGAGCGGCGGCCCTTCCATCTCCTCCAAAGTCTGGTCCTCTAGCAGCAGATCTTCCGCTGCTTCCGACGTCTTGTTCCCAAGTGGCCCTTCCGCCACCTCAGGTGTCTGTTTCCCGAGCGTCCCGCATACCGCGCCTGAGGTCTGTTTCCCGAGCGGCCCTCACGCCACCTCCGAAGACTACTCCCCGAGCGGCGGCCCTTCCATCTCCTCCAAAGTCTGGTTCCCTAGCAGCAGATCTTCCGCTGCTTCCGACGTCTCGTTCCGAAGTGGCCCTTCCGCCACCTCAGGTGTCTGTTTCCCGAGCATCCCGCATACCGCGCCTGAGGTCTGTTTCCCGAGCGGCCCTCACGCCACCTCCGAAGACTACTCCCCGAGCGGCGGCCCTTCCATCTCCTCCAAAGTCTGGTCCCCTAGCCGAAGATCTTCTGCTGCTTCCGATGTCTGGTTCCCAAGTGACCGTTCCGCCACCTCAGGTGTCTGTTTCCCGAGCGTCCCGCATACCGCGCCTGAGGTCTGTTTCCCGAGCGGCCCTCACGCCACCTCCGAAGACTACTCCCCGAGCGGCGGCCCTTCCATCTCCTCCAAAGTCTGGTCCCCTAGCAGCAGATCTTCCGCTGCTTCCGACGTCTGGTTCCCAAGTGGCCCTTCCGCCACCTCAGGTGTCTGTTTCCCGAACGGCCCTTACGCCACCTCTGAAGACTACTCCCCGAGCGCCGGCCCTTCCATCTCCTCCAAAGTCTGGTCCCCTAGCAGCAGATCTTCCTCTGCTTCCGACATCTCGTTCCCAAGTGGCCCTTCCGCCACCTCAGGTGTCTGTTTCCCGAGCGTCCCGCATACCGCGCCTGAGGTCTGTTTCCCGAGCGGCCCTCATGCCACCTCCGGAGACTACTCCTCGAGCGGCGGCCCTTCCATCTCCTCCGAAGTCTGGTTCCCTAGCAGCAGATCTTCCTCTGCTTCCGACATCTCGTTCCCAAGTGGCCCTTCCGCCACCTCAGGTGTCTGTTTCCCGAGCGTCCCGCATACCGCGCCTGAGGTCTGTTTCCCGAGCGGCCCTCACGCCACCTCCGAAGACTACTCCCCGAGCGGCGGCCCTTCCATCTCCTCCAAAGTCTGGTCCTCTAGCAGCAGATCTTCCGCTGCTTCCGACGTCTGGTTCCCAAGTGGCCCTTCTGCCACCTCAGGTGTCTGTTTCCCGAGCGTCCCGCATACCGCGCCTGAGGTCTGTTTCCCGAGCGGCCCTTACGCCACCTCCGAAGACTACTCCCCGAGCGGCGGCCCTTCCATCTCCTCCAAAGTCTGGTCCCCTAGCAGCAGATCTTCCGCTTCTTCCGACGTCTGGTTCCCAAGTGGCCCTTCCGCCACCTCAGGTGTCTGTTTCCCGAACGGCCCTTACGCCACCTCTGAAGACTACTCCCCGAGCGGTGGCCCTTCCATCTCCTCCAAAGTCTGGTCCCCTAGCAGCAGATCTTCCTCTGCTTCCGACATCTCGTTCCCAAGAGGCCCTTCCGCCACCTCAGGTGTCTGTTTCCCGAGCGTCCTGCATACCGCGCCTGAGGTCTGTTTCCCGAGCGGCCCTCACGCCACCTCCGAAGACTACTCCCCGAGCGGCGGCCCTTCCATCTCCTCCAAAGTCTGGTCCCCTAGCAGCAGATCTTCCGCTGCTTCCGACGTCTGGTTCCCAAGTGGCCCTTCTGCCACCTCAGGTGTCTGTTTCCCGAGCGTCCCGCATACCGCGCCTGAGGTCTGTTTCCCGAGCAGCCCTCACGCCACCTCCGAAGACTACTCCCCGAGCGGCGGCCCTTCCATCTCCTCCAAAGTCTGGTTCCCTAGCAGCAGATCTTCTGCTGCTTCCGACGTCTCGTTCCCAAGTGGCCCTTCCGCCACCTCAGGTGTCTGTTTCCCGAGCGTTCCGCATACCGCGCCTGAGGTCTGTTTCCCGAGCGGCCCTCACGCCACCTCCGAAGACTACTCCCCGAGCGGCGGCCCTTCCATCTCCTCCAAAGTCTGGTCCCCTAGCAGCAGATCTTCCGCTGCTTCCGACGTCTGGTTCCCAAGTGGCCCTTCTGCCACCTCAGGTGTCTGTTTCCCGAGCGTCCCGCATACCGCGCCTGAGGTCTGTTTCCCGAGCGGCCCTCACGCCACCTCCGAAGACTACTCCCCGAGCGGCGGCCCTTCCATCTCCTCCAAAGTCTGGTTCCCTAGCAGCAGATCTTCTGCTGCTTCCGACGTCTCGTTCCCAAGTGGCCCTTCCGCCACCTCAGGTGTCTGTTTCCCGAGCGTCCCGCATACCGCGCCTGAGGTCTGTTTCCCGAGCGGCCCTCACGCCACCTCCGAAGACTACTCCCCGAGCGGCGGCCCTTCCATCTCCTCCAAAGTCTGGTTCCCTAGCAGCAGATCTTCCGCTGCTTCCGACGTCTGGTTCCCAAGTGGCCCTTCCGCCACCTCAAGTGTCTGTTTCCCGAGCGTCCCGCATACCGCGCCTGAGGTCTGTTTCCCGAGCGGCCCTCATGCCACCTCCGGAGACTACTCCCCGAGCGGCGGCCCTTCCATCTCCTCCGAAGTCTGGTTCCCTAGCAGCAGATCTTCCTCTGCTTCCGACATCTCGTTCCCAAGTGGCCCTTCCGCCACCTCAGGTGTCTGTTTCCCGAGCGTCCTGCATACCGCGCCTGAGGTCTGTTTCCCGAGTGGCCCTCACGCCACCTCCGAAGACTACTCCCCGAGCGGCGGCCCTTCCATCTCCTCCAAAGTCTGGTCCCCTAGCAGCAGATCTTCCGCTGCTTCCGACGTCTGGTTCCCAAGTGGCCCTTCTGCCACCTCAGGTGTCTGTTTCCCGAGCGTCCCGCATACCGCGCCTGAGGTCTGTTTCCCGAGCGGCCCTCACGCCACCTCCGAAGACTACTCCCCGAGCGGCGGCCCTTCCATCTCCTCCAAAGTCTGGTTCCCTAGCAGCAGATCTTCTGCTGCTTCCGACGTCTCGTTCCCAAGTGGCCCTTCCGCCACCTCAGGTGTCTGTTTCCCGAGCGTCCCGCATACCGCGCCTGAGGTCTGTTTCCCGAGCGGCCCTCACGCCACCTCCGAAGACTACTCCCCGAGCGGCGGCCCTTCCATCTCCTCCAAAGTCTGGTTCCCTAGCAGCAGATCTTCCGCTGCTTCCGACGTCTGGTTCCCAAGTGGCCCTTCCGCCACCTCAAGTGTCTGTTTCCCGAGCGTCCCGCATACCGCGCCTGAGGTCTGTTTCCCGAGCGGCCCTTACGCCACCTCCGAAGACTACTCCCTTTGCGGCGGCCCTTCAATCTCCTCCAAAGTCTGGTCCCCTAGCAGCAGATCTTCCGCTGCTTCCGACGTCTGGTTCCCAAGTGGCCCTTCCACCACCTCAGGTGTCTGTTTCCCGAGCATCCCGCATACCGCGCCTGAGGTCTGTTTCCCGAGCGGCCCTCACGCCACCTCCGAAGACTACTCCCCGAGCGGCGGCCCTTCCATCTCCTCCAAAGTCTGGTCCCCTAGCAGCAGATCTTCCGCTGCTTCCGACGTCTGGTTCCCAAGTGGCTCTTCCGCCACCTCAGGTGTCTGTTTCCCGAGCGTCCCGCATACCGCGCCTGAGGTCTGTTTCCCGAGCTGCCCTCACGCCAGCTCCAGAGACTACTCCCCGAGAGGCGGCCCTTCCATCTCCTCCAAAGTCTGGTTCCCTAGCAGCAGATCTTCGGCTGCTTCCGACGTCTGGTTCCCAAGTGGCCCTTCCGCCACCTCAGGTGTCTGTTTCCCGAGCGTCCCGCATACCGCGCCTGAGGTCTGTTTCCCGAGCGGCCCTCACGCCACCTCCGAAGACTACTCCCCGAGCGGCGACCCTTCCATCTCCTCCAAAGCGACTCGCCGGACTCTTTTCGTTGCCTTGCACGTTGTCCAGTTGGACCTTTGCATGAACTGCTAATAAAGTACGCCAGTTTCGGCGAAAGCTCATCTCTGCTTGGTGTCGTGTGCTTGGGGTCTTCCACAAACCTTAACAATGTGAACGTAAGGTGCGGAATCAAATAACAGTGTGAACATGAGGATAAATACCAGCGTGCTCAATGTGGCAAATATCCTCTGGACAGTCTTAAGAACACTATTTTACTCATTTCTCTTAAAAAAAGAGGTACATAAACTGAGCTGGTTTTAACTGTACCATGTGTTATCTTTTATGTAGCATTTGTACATATCAAAATATTTGAATATCCAGCTTAGTAGCTTTTAGCATACGTTATGGAATCTCGCTGCTAATTAACTTGGTAGAGCAATTAAAGTATCATTAAAAAATAATCTCTGACAATGCAGAAAATAAAAAAAATAGAAAAAGTGAGTGACACTGTAAACTGTACCTTGGCTGTACCTGTGCAAAGTTTGGCTCACCAACCGTGACTCTAAGGTGGGAAGATTTCTGATCCATTCACAAAAGCACGGCCTCCAACAAAGGAAGCCAGCTTGTTTTCTTTCCGTGCCTTTTCTATGGTGGCCCAACGTCTATTTCTCCTTTCCCTGTCTTCTGCAGACAAGTCCTCTGCCAGAATTGTTATTCTTCAGGAAGGTCGAATTTTTGGCAGAACGCCAAACAGTGTTGCGGTAGATCCGAGAGGTGACTTGCGGGATGATGCCTCTGGGTTGGGTGTTGTTCGGCTTCCTGGGACCAAGGCGATGCACCGTGTCAATGACGTCTGGTATTTTATCTTTGGCCTCCGGAAGAAGAGCTTGGCACACATGGATGACTTCTTTCGCACGTCCCGTTTCTCCTTTTCATTTAAGCCATAGAGTTATAGATTCCAGTGGCGCGAGTAGCTTTCCAAATGAGATATCCGTTTCTCAGGTGTGTCAGAGATTGCTTCATGTTTTATGATCTGTGACTCAGTCTCTTCCACTCCATCCTTCATGGTTGATCTCAGCACACACAGAGTCAAACGATTCTTTAATACCTGCAATCTGCCTAGGGTTTTCCTTAACGGCTTCCTTCACTTCTACAATCACACTGGAGTTGTCACTTACCATCTTTTCCAAGGTGTTGGATCTGTTGTTTATCAGCAAGGAGAGAAACGAGAGCTGGGAGAGAATGGATTGGTCTCCTTGTTTTCAGTTCTTCTCTGTTTAATGGCAGGAGACATAGACGGTGTACTGGGAAGAGATCGAAAATCTTCCATCATTGTGTCCATCATAATGTCATCCTCCAGTCAATGTCAGAAATCATGAGTGTGACAGAGACCAATTCAGAGGTCTCAAATGAGCTCAACCGACTGGTGGCCATTGAGGCCGCTGAGATTAACTCTATCCTCTCTGAGATCACTCAGAAGCAAGTGCTGGAGCCCTAAGGTATTTGTGGGTGGACGTGTTCACAAAACCCACACTCTCCACGGCACTGTTACCGCCATGGGCACCACCGTGAGAGGATGCCTAGAAAAGATGATGGGCTGCTGCACAATATTCCAGTCTACAGCCATAGCCACCACTGACCCCTCAGCATAGGAGGAACCCCAAAGTGTTGAGGACGCTTCGATGATGTCTGACCTTGATGTCATCGATTCCGAGAGAGACCACCCATGCATGGAGCTGACGGATACCATGGTTGCTACCACTTTTGAGAAGACAGTGGCAGCCAGCTCATCATTTTGTTCCTCAAGCCATGGCAGCCATAGATCCAGGCGTGCAACACCTTGCTTGTCAGAACCTCAGACCTTGTTCTCACAAAGTGGTGGCCCAAGTCACTACACCACAAATGCGACACATAGGGCAATGTTTGCACAGTTTGTAGAAAAATACATTGGTTAAACATTGAGTTTTTCTTTCTTTTTCAGATGCACTAAAGGGATCTCTATGTGGTCTGTGCAATGGTGGGTTCTACAAAACAGATTCCAGGGGACATGGAAGCTGAGTCAGAGCCCATGCAGGCCTTACGCAGCCCCATCATTCCTTCAGTCATGTTTTGTCCAACCAGAGGCTGCATGTGACTCAACCACAACCAGCACCCTTGACAGCTTTCCTCCTACTAGGAGAGTCTCAGTCCTTAGCATTAATGCTTTGGACTCTGTAGACAAGGAGGAGGATATCAGTGAGGTAACTGAATGGCTGGTGGGGAATGTTCTGGAGCCAGAGGACGAGGGTGGAGAACAAAAAAAAATCTGAGACTCACATCTCCAGCAGTGAGTTGAAAGCCATTGCAGAACAAATTTCAAATAAAATATTAGCCCTTGTTATGGGATACATTGATAACAATGCGTTCTAACTTTAACCATTCCCATGTGTTTGATCAATAACATTACTGGTTGCACCAGAGTCAACCACCATTTTCAGATTTACTCCCCCAACACAAAAGGGAAGTCTCTCAGTCATTTCCATTAATCACAAATGTAAAGTCATGTTTCCTTCTACACTGTTGACAATTTCTTTGTAGGCCTGCGATTTGTCAGGCACACTTTTGAGAAATGATCCTATTGTGTTTAGAAATCACGTCAGGACACAGCGCTGTCACTCGACACAACCTCTGCGTTGCATTGTTTATTTAGACTGACACAGCGTCACAGGCAGACCCGATCAAACAACCCAGAGCCCGCAGGCATCACCAATCGATCCCAGCACAATAGAATAGCGCCAAATCAAATGCAGCACTGTCGATGTGTGCAGACATAACACCCCCCCCCCCCCGGCAGGATTTAACAAGAACAGAACTACTGGGCATCACACATCAATCAAGGCGTAATAGAATGATGCTATCATTAACTAATTGCAGCACTGGTGATCCAGTGTGCAGACATAACATCCCCACCCCTGGCAGGATTTCAAACATGAAAGGTTGAGAAAAAGTCCTCTAGGTGGCCAGGGCATAAACGTGTGCGAACAGCTCGCGAGGCGGCCTGAGGCTGGGCAGGCCGAGGTAGGGAGGGGGAAGGCAGGGGAAGCTGAGGTCCAGGAATGTCTGGGGCCCGTGTAGGAGCTGCATGAAGCCCTGGGGCGTCTTGCCATGCTGAGGGAATGGCTAAGGTTGTGTCATCAGCTGTGTGTGGCGGAGCTGACACCTTCCGCAGACGACTGGAGTGCCACCGAGTGCCATCGCTGAGGATGTAGGTGGCTGGGCCCAGCTGACGGGTGACTTGGAGAGGAGAGGGCCAGTATGAAGCAATTTTATTGTCCCTGTGGGGCCTGCGGACCCTGTCCCAGTCTGACGCATTGATGTCTGGCACCCTGGTTCGTTTTGACTGGTCAAACCGTTGCTTCATCTGTGTCTGCTGACGAGTGACTGAGGCTCTGACCCCAGAGGGAGGTGCCTGGGGTGTGGAGGGGCGGAGCCTGTCAAGGGGCATGCAAAGTTCCCGGCCCAACATGAGAGAGGCTGGGGAGACGCCTGTGGTTGGGTGCTGTGTAGCCCGATAGTGCAGCAGAGTGTGATGGATGGCCTGCGTGAAAGAGCACCCTTGGGCCATGTGTGCTTTGAGGCCGTTCTTCAGTGACTGGTGAAAACGTTCAATGCCGCCATTGGCCTGGGGGTGGTAATACGCAGTGCGTATATGACGGATGCCCTTGTTTTCGAGATCAGCAGTGAACTCAGCAGAGACCAGCTGAGGACCGTTGTCAGTGGTGATGGTCTTTGGGAGGCCCCAGCGAGAGAAGAGAGAGTTCAGGAAGTCGATGATGACCTGTGAGGTCACAGTGCCGGAAGTGGTGAGTTCAGGCCATTTTGAGTATAGATCGTAGGCGACCACCAGGAAGCGTTGGTGGTTGGGAACTCCATGGATCTCACCACAGATGTCCAACTGCAGGTGTTCCCAGGGCTGAGAGGGCCAGGCGAGAGGTTGCAGGGGTGGGGGAGCCTGGTGGCCAGTCTTGCCACTCACAAGGCAGGCAGAACAGTCCTTCACCAGAGCCTCAATATCTCTGTCTATTGCCGGCCACCACACCATGTCTCGGCAGCGCTGTTTCAGTTTCACAATGCCCAGGTGGCCTTCATGCGCCATATTCAAAACACGCGCACGGAGAGCACCTGGGACCACTGTGCAAAACCCTCGTGCCACGCAGGTGTCATTCCAGCAGGAGAGCTCCTGTCTGACTCGGGAGAACGCAGCCAGCTCCTCTGGGACCTTGTGAGGCTAGCCGTTCTGGATGTAGGTGCGGAGCTGGGAGAGGACAGGGTCCTGTTCGGAGGCTGCCCTCAGCTCCTGCAGAGAGACAGTGGCCTGAAGGGGTGTGTGTAGCATTTGGACAATGTCCTTTTCCACACAGTCAGTGTCCGTCTGTGTAGCTGAGGTGGAGACAGAGCGAGAGAACAGGTCGGTGACAACATTGTCTCTGCCTGGACTGAACTGCAGGCTGAAGTTGTACTGGCGGAGGCGGTCAGACCAGCGGTGCAGCCTCAGGGGTTTGTGGCCTGTCCCAGATGTGGACAACAGCGCTGTCAGGGCCTGGTGATCTGCCCTGAGGGTGAAGGAGCAGCCATAGAGGTAGAGGTGCCACCTTTCACCATCCCAGATGCAGGCTAACGCCTCACGCTCACCCACGGAGTACCGCTGCTCGGTCAGGTTGAGGGCACGGGAGGCGAAGGCGATGGGCTTCTCCACACCGTTCTGGGTTTGAGACAGCACAGCCCCTATCGCTGTGGCTGACGCGTCACAATTCACAAAGGTGGAGCTGGAGATGTCGAAGTGAGCCAACACTGGTGGTGAAGTCAGTTGAGTCTTGAAATCACGCACAGCGTCACTGTATGCCTTTGACCACACCCATGGCCCGTCCTTATGCAGCAGCTGGCGCAGGGGGGCTGTGGTCACAGAGTAGTGGGGAAGAAACCTCAGGTAGTAGCCTGTCATACACAGGAAGGAGGCGACCTGGGCGGCCGAGCTGGGCTCAGGGATGGCCTGAATGGCATCCACGTTGGATTGTAGTGGAGTTACACCGCTCGCTGACAGCCAGAACCCCACGAACTCGATGGCTGAACACATAGGACACATTTCTCAGCATTGAGAGTTAGCTTGTGCTTGGACAGGGCTGCGAAGACCATGTTGAGGCGCTTGTCGTGGATTTCACTGGTGGGCCCGTGTACCACTATATCGTCCAGATAAATGGCCACGCCCAGTATGCCAGCCAGCACGGAGACCATGATTTTCTGGAAGCAGCTAGGGACGGAACTGAGACCGAAAGGCATCCTGGTGTAGCGAAACACTCCTGCATGTGTCACAAAGGCTATGGGGTTTCGGCTATGCCAGCCAGCACGGAGACCATGATTTTCTGGAAGCAGCTAGGGGCGGAGCTGAGACCGAAAGAATCCTGGCGTAGCGAAACACTCCTGCATGTGTCGCAAAGGCTGTGAGGTTTCAGCTGCTGGGGTAGAGGGGCACCTGTAAGTACCCCTGTCTGAGGTCGAGCTTGGAGAACACCTCAGAGCCATAGAACTGAGCAGTGAGTTCTCCTGAGGTGGGCAGTGAATACTTATCAGGGACCAATGCCTTATTTACTGCACGCAGATCGACGCAGACACGCAGGCCCCCCGACTTCTTCTTAGCCACCACGAGGTTTGAGACCCAGGGTGATGCGTCCACCGGTCCAATGATGCCAACTTCCAGGAGTTGTTGCAGCTCAGCGGAGACCCCATCACGGAGAGCCAACAGGATGCGGCGCAGTGGTTGGATGACAGGTTTCACAGCAGGGTTGAGGAGAGGTTGATGGGCGAAGGCGGAGAGGCAGCCAAGCCCCACAAACAGTGATGGCCACTTCTGCTGCCAAGGCACGGCAACAGTCAGGATTGCTGCCCCCCTTGTGTCTAAGAGGGAGAACCCCAGAGCGGAGAACAGGTCCAGGCCCATCAGGTTGGCCCCACGGCGTGCCACATGAAAAACTGCCTTGGGCACCAGCTTGGTTCCATAGCGGACAGTCACTTGGAGAGAGCCAAACAGATCGATTTTGGAGTCACCATACCCACAGAGGACAGCTGAGGGTGCTGACAGTGGCAGTGAACTGAAAAATTGACTGTAGCTATCAACATTCCGGAGAGACACACCTGCACCGGTGTCCAACAACAGGGGGATGCACACATCATTAATATTGACTGTGCATGATTTGACTGTGCATGATTTGAATGACACTGGCCCAGAGCTCACCTTGTGAATGATGGCGGTTGAAGACTGGGGGGTGTGGCCCTCTGACCCAGCCGGGTAAAATCGACAGACGTTGGCAAAGTGATTTTGCTTACCGCAGCTACGGCATGTCTGGCCACGGGCAGGACAGTTCTGAGCCCTTGAAACATGAGACCGAGATCCACAGTTACCACAGGACTGTAGAGGGCGGGGCCGAGAACACTGTCGTTGCAGTTGCAGGACGTCCTCAGTCGAGTCGGCGCCATCCTCGCTCTGGCTGGGTTGCGTCCGGGGGGGCAGCCGTGAGTAGAGGGAGAACTCGTTGGCAGCTTGACTGGAGGTGGCCACTTGCTGTGTATTTAGCATAGCAACACACTCAGCTGCTCTCTCAACCTGTAGTGCGATGGTAATTGCTCTGGACAGCAGCAGATCGTCTTTTTTCAGCAGGAGAGTCTCACGCACTTTTGCGTTGTTGGTGTGTTCGATTAGCTGGTCGCGGACCATCTCGTCCTGAAGCGCGCCAAGCTTGCATGAGCTAGCTAGCCCTCGCAAATTAGCTACGTACTGCCGCACAGACTCACCAGGCAGTTGGTGTCGCTGACGGAATATAAATCGCCGAAGGAGGGCACTCTGTGGAGCAGCGAAATGGGTGCTCATAAGTCCCACAGCTTCGTCAAAGTTTGTGAAGTTCCCCAGAGTCCCGAGCACACGATGACCCTCTGCTCCCAAGCAGTGTAGCAACAGAGCCGTCTCCCTAGCCTGGCTCACGTCGTCGAGCCCTGAGGCTATGAGGTAATTTTCAAAACTGTGTAGCCAGCGAGTCCATGGTACCGGAGGCTCGCCGGGTAATGCCAGGAAGGGGGCAGGTGGTGGGAGAGAGATAGCAGCCATCCTCGTCGCCAATATTGTGTTTAGAAATCACGTCAGGACACAGTGCTGTCGCTCGACACAACCTCTGCATTGCATTGCTTATTTAGACTCACACAGCGTCACAGGCAGACCCGATCAAACAACCCAGAGCCCGCAGGCATCACCAATCGATCCCAGCACAATAGAACAGCGCCAAATCAAATGTAGCACTGTCGATGTGTGCAGACATAACAGATCCTTCCCACCGCACTTATGACACCCTAGAAAGAGATGGTGCACCTCTTACTTTTCTGGGCATGACTTTGAAACACTTGGATGTTTTTTTGAATGTCCAGTTTGAAAAAGCATTACGATTTTTGTGCTTAAAACACTCTCAAATCTGTGTGTACACAGTAAAATCCTGAGTGTTCATTTAATTTCCTGCGTGTTAGTCCATTTGTACACTCTCAGAGTTAAATTAACATTCCGTTTTTTACTGTGTATGTTGGCCAAATTGACATCAGTGTCCATACTCATCCCTGCCTGTGTACTACTACTACCACGCAGTACTCTGGATCTTTGGTTTTAACACAGCTGTGTTAAAACCAAAGATCCAGAGTACTATAAAGTACAAGACATGGTGTCAGAAGTCGTCGTCCTCGCCTCTGAGATAAATACCATCACCCGACACAAGTGAGCGGAATGATCCGTGCAGTTTGACTACGTGAGAAAAGAGCTTCTGAATTGGCCGAGTGAGCTAGCAGAGCCAACGCTAACGTGGAGCTGCGTTGATGCAACGTTGGAGAGGAGCATTGGGAAGGTAAAACAGAATGGATTCTCTATTTTCAGTAAGTCCGCCTGAAGCATTTGACTTGGGAGACTTTGGTAGTGGCCTAATTGGATGCGAGGTTTAGAAAGATTCCGCATAGCGGCAGCAGGACTAAATGCAAAGAGTCAAGAGTATCAAGCTAACTCGCTAGTGTACACTATTGGAGACATGGCGGAGGACGTTCTGAACACGTCAGCACTGACGGAGGAGGGCAAGAAAAAGTAGGACCAAGTAAAGCAAGCGTTCATAAACATTTAATATGCAAGCATAATGTGATCTAGGAAAGAGCTTAATTCAGCAAACGTAGCCAGGAGCCTGGTGAGACGGCTGAAGCGTTATTACTGCTGTGCATCAACTGGCTGAGCATTGTCAGTATGGACTTCTCCAAGACGAGATGATCAGAGACCGCCTTGCCGTGGGTACCAGAGACCATGGACCTGCAGAGAAGTTACAGCTAGATTCTGAGTTGACTCTCGTGAAAGCTGTCACACAAATCCGCCAGAGTGAGGAAATTAAAATGCAACAGCCTGCATTGAGACAGAGTAGCACAGATGGCACAGAGGCAAACATGGATGCAGTTAGATTCAAGTTCAAACAGAAATACTCTCCACACGGAAAAGGTGGTTTTAAACCAAAGGAAAGAGTGCAAAATAATGCAAATACTAAATGTGGCAGATGTGGGAAGACACATGAAAATTCGTTCAATGCATGTCCCGCGCGCACTGCTGAGTGCAAGAAATGTAAGAAAAGGGGGCATTTTGCCACTGTTTGTAAAACGAAAATGAGAGTGGAAGAAATGAAGGAACATGACTTGGATGAAAGCGTAGAGACATTGTTCCTGGGCACAGTGAATTGTACAAAATCCAACACATTCTGGCAGAAATCGGTTGCAGTGAATGGTCAGCAGATGACGTTCAATTTGGACACGGGCGCTGCAGTGACAGCTATCCCGGCACATTTGTATTCACAAAAGCGACATGGAAAGCTGCTACTGACAACCAAAAGACTGTGTGGACCAAGTAACTCTCCCATAGAAGTGAAGGGACATTTTACTGCGAATGTTAGTCACAATGGAATTGTAGCGAAGCAGCAAGTGTACGTTGTGCCAGGGTTAGTGACTCCTTTGCTTGGCTTACCAGCGATACAAGACCTCTGCCTGCTCAGCCCTGTGCAAGCTATCACAGCAGCTGAGGTAAGCTACAAAGAACAATATCCCAGAGTTTTCACAGGCTTAGATAAGCTAGAGGGAGAATACAAAATTAAATTAAAAGAAAATACCACTCCCTTTGCCCTCGCTGTGCTACGCCGTGTGCCATTGCCCTTAAGAGGAAAAGTTCAAG
The DNA here is from genome assembly GCF_029633865.1 of Lampris incognitus. Classification (NCBI taxonomy): domain Eukaryota; kingdom Metazoa; phylum Chordata; class Actinopteri; order Lampriformes; family Lampridae; genus Lampris; species Lampris incognitus. Next base: position 357,876 of record NC_079225.1, read on the forward strand.
AAGAGTTAAAAAGGATGGAGGAAATGGGCGTTATTTCTCCCATAGAGGAAGCTACAGAGTGGTGCTCAGGAATGGTCGTAGTACCAAAACCTAATAGAAAAATTAGAATATGTGTCGACCTAACCCGCCTGAACGAAAATGTGGGCAGGGAGCGACATAGTATTCTTCCAGCTGTTGATGAGACGCTAGCTAAGCTAGCTGGAGCTAGGATTCTTTCCAAACTTGATGCCACTGCCGGTTTTTGGCAGGTGCCTTTGCACAAAGATTCAACCCCACTCACCACCTTCATCACCATTTGGCCGTTATTGTTTTAATCGGCTTCCCTTTGGAATATCATCCGCGCCAGAACACTATCAGAAGCATTTAACGCAGATGCTTGACGGCCTAGAAGGAACTTTGTGTCATGCGGATGACATCCTGGTGTTTGGTGCCACGCCCAAAGAGCATGAGGACAGGGTGCATCAAGTGTTGCAAAGACTGCAGCAGTGGGGCCTAACTCTGAATGACAAATGTCAGTTCGCAGTGAAGCAGGTCAAATTTCTCGGACACGTTATCAGGTCAGAGGGCATACAAGCAGATCCTGAGAAGATTAGGTGCAATTAGAGAGATGCCACCACCCAAAGATGTGGCTGACGTAAAACGCTTCATGGGGATGGTCAACTATGTGGGGAAATTCTCTCCCAACATCGCAGAGCTCACTGGGCCAATCAGAGAACTCCTGAAAGCAGAAAACATGTGGATGTGGGGAGCAGCGCAGCAGTGTGCCTTTGAAAAGTTGAAAAACGAGCTCAGCTCATCTACTGTCCTTGCCCAGTACAGTCCAGAGAAACCGACCAGAGTGTCAGCAGATGCATCGTCTTATGGATTAGGAGGGGTCTTATCTCAGCTTCAAGAACCTGGAGACTGGAGGCCAGTGGCTTTCATATCTCGCAGCATGACGGAAACAGAGTGAAGATATGCCAAATTGAAAAGGAGGCCCTTGCTGTCACCTGGGCTTGCGAAAGATTTCAGACCTACCTCCTGGGCCTACACTTTGTGATGCGAACCGACCAGTCTTCTCAGCTCAAGGCCACTGGATGACGTCCCGCCTCGTATAATGCGCTTCAGATCAAGACTTCTGCGTTTTTCCTACTCAATCGTACATGTACCAGGGAAAAATCTTATTGCAGCTGACGCTCTATCAAGAGCTCCACTCCAGCGTACTACAACAGAGGAAGACCTCCCGCTTCAGAATGACATCACAGCTCAAATCAATGAGGTCATTCAGCAACTCCCGGCCTCACCTGAGAAGTTGCTACAAATAAGAAGAGCACAAGAAGAAGATCCAGTGTGTAAGCAGCTGTCCTCCCTGATCCACAAAGGATGGGAAAGAAGCAGTTCTGTGCCACAGTTAAAGCCTTTCTGGCAATACAGAAACGACCTGTTGATGGTGGATGGCCTGTTGATGAAAGGAAAGAGAATACTGATTCCAGCAAGCATGCAACAGGACATCTTGGACAAAATTCACCAGGGTCAACAGGGAATGGTGAAATGCATGGCCAGGGCCCATGAATCAGTGTGGCGGCCTGGGCTGACAAAACAGATCAGATAGAAGGTACGTCAGTGTGACATTTGTGCTAAAGAGAGTCAAAATGCCATGGAACCTCTGATGACCACACCCTTGCCATCACACCTATGGGAATGGCTACCAGCTGACTTATTTGAGTGGAAGAAGGGTCAGTATTTAGTAGTCATTGATTACTATTCAAGATACACTGAGGTTGCCAATTTAACAAGCACTTCAGCAACAGCTGTGATTGTGAAAATAAAAGTCATCTTTAGCCGCCACGGGGTGCCGGATACACTCGTCACAGACAATGGACCGCAGTTTGTTGCTGCAGAGTTCACAGATTTTGCTAAAGATTATAACTTTCAACATGGTACCAGTAGCCCCTGTTACCCTCAAAGCAATGGGGAAGCTGAACGTGCAGTAAAGACTGGGAAATCCTTGTTGCAGAAGAGTGAGGACCCTCACAAAGCGCTTATGGCGTACAGAGCAACTCCTCTTGCCCATGGAGTATCACCAGCAGAGCTCCTGATGGGACGCAACATCCAAACACCCCTTCCGGTGTGTCCACGCACTCTCAAACCAGCATGGCCAGACTTGAGAGCTTTTGAGTTGAAAGACCAGGAGCTTAAAAGACAACAGGCTGAAGGATACAACAGACGACATAGAGCACGGGAGACACCACCACTCCAGCCAGGTCAGAGAGTTTGGAGACGGAATGTTCCACACACAGGAGTCGTCTCTGGATCAGCAGGGACACCATGTTCATACGTGACCCAAACCTCAACAGGCAGTCTCCGAAGAAACCGTTCTCATTTGCGAGTAGTGCCTTCACCGTCTGGAAGCCAGCCGGACTCTGGACTACACACCAGAGTTGGCAGGGCAGTCAAGCCTGTTAAAAGACTGAATTTGTAGTTTAGTGTTGTGAGTATACATGGAGCAGAATAACCTCCATACCACAACAGAGAGGATCAGGCAGTCTACCCTACCTCTCTGTTAGGTTATGTACTTGTCTTGATATGTTCATAGGTCAAAAAAAAAGAGAAAAAAAAGAAATGTGTTGTGAAATGTGTGTCTAGATATGAGATGTGAAATGTGAAGTTCATTTAACCAGTTTACATTTGCTCACGTTTACAGAGATGTTTAAGGTGCCAGCTGTTCCCCTGCCTCGTTGGTAAAATCAGCATTAGGCTTTATTAACATGTGATTTAATTTTTCTGTAAAGATCTTGAAAGTATCAGTTTAAAAGGGGGAGATGTAGTGAGCAGGTTTTGATATGTAATGAGCGCGCATGCGCGAGTGTGAAGACTTGAAGATATGCCTAGTAAAAGGTCAACGTTATGCCTTGGTCTCCGGTCCATTCATTACTAATATAAGTACTATAAAGTACAAGACAATTTTATTTTCTTTAGCGCGCTGATGAAGCACTACTTTAACAAATTAGTAGTCACATGATCAAGAACTGTTGCCATGATTACACATTTCCCTGCAAATTAAACAAACAAAAAAAGATTTCAGGGTTTGAGAAGAGGAGCAGCCATGTTGGTCAACACAGGAGACTTTAGTTGAGGAGCGAGGCTGATCTTTATGAGAGGCAGTATAGGCCATATTCCATACTTTACCTCTCACATACACTACTGAAAATGTTCTCACATACACATGTGAAATCTTCTCACATACTACTGAAAATCCTCTCACATACTACTGAAATGCAATAGTTGTATATAAGAGCATTTTCAGTAGTATGTGTGAGAGTAATTTCAGTGTAAACGGAAGGCAATTGCCAAGTGTGTTGGCATTTCATTTTGATAACTGGTCAGTGGACATGCTGCGTTCTGCCCTCTCGTGTTCAACACAAGGAGACGTAGCTAATAATGTGCCCAGTGTTTAGAATGCAGCATCCCCACTAGCTTGAGTACGGAAGCCAGCACAGCCGTGCCAATAACCACTGAAAAAGCACTCCCTCTCGTGTTTTATTGCTTAAATGTGCAAATAGCAGTCACGTTGTGGGATTAATTTTATAGGCTGTCATCTTCATATACCTAGGAGGATCTAGGACCCAGTCCTCAAGTCCCACTATCCCAACCATATATATCTATCCTGCCACCAGCACATTACATTCAGCTCATGAGCAACCAGTTGATTGGTCGAATCAGGTATGCTGGTGCAGGAAAAGACCAAATGTAGTGAGGACGGTGGACCCTGAGCACTGGTTTGTCATTGTATGCTCTGATACACAATCTGATTGTGTTGCAATGGTGCGTTGGATATTTTGTCTAGATTTGATGTTTTCAACCTCATGTCTCCCCATATGTCATCCAGCAGATCCATCTCAGTTGTATTTCTTACCGTTGGAACATACAACATATTACAGGTTTTTAAAAAAGTTTTGTCTTCTATTCACCAGGGAGGCAGGAGCCCCTGATAAGATGCCGGCACGTGACTTACTGCTCAATCTTGCGAGTAGAATTGACACCGACCAAAAATGCAAGTTCAACATAAATCGGGCTTCCGTGATGGATGGAGCTGTACATGGCTTCAAGAGATCATCCTACAATCCAAACTACAGGATGTCAATCAAGTTTTCTGACGACATGGGCAGAGAAGAAGAGGCTGTGGATTTGGGCGGTCCCAGAAGAGAGTTCTTGAGACTACTCTTTGAAGCCATGGCAGTTTCATCTATGTTTGAAGGAAAGGAGGGGAAACTGAATTTGGCTCTTGATAGTGCAGGTATTTATTTAATTTATTAACCATACACATTTGGGGAATTGACTGTTTTGAGCATATGTGCTTGATGACATTAATAATAGGATTTTAGAGTGAACTATCCATTTGATGAGGTAATGCTACCTATGTTTCCCCAGCTCTGAGAGAGGACAGGTATTTCATTGCCAGCAGAGCAATTGCTGTGAGCCTTGTGCATGGCGGTCCTAGTCCTGGATTCCTCTCTCCAACTCTTTTTTCCTGCCTCGTTGGTGGCCCAGAGTCAGCCAAGCCTGTCCTGTAAGACATTTCTGATACTGACCTACATGACAAGGTCAAAAAGGTAATTGTGCAGATTGTTGTTCTACGGATAATGTCATTTTAATCCGCATGTTAATGGAACCACCCAAAATGGTTAGATGGATTTGTTTGACTTGTTAGCTGTAGTATATCAACTGCAATGAGTAATGATTGCATTAAGATTTCTGGTTGTAACAAAAATGGTATGTGGACACTCTCGGCATTGAGGGTTATGAGAAGAGCACTGTTAAAAGTTGCTTCATATATCTCTCATATATGTCACATTAACCATTCTTTGCGACCTTTGTGTATTTCTGATGTCATATCTCAGAGTGCACTGCCCTGGATGACCTGAAACGGGCTACAGCGCCACTACTGGACTACTTGGCAAATGCAGGCTGTCTCCGGCCACTGACGAGTATAGAGGACAGAGATTTGCTTGTTCAGGACATCCTCATGTTTCAAGTGATCCACAGGGTCCGTGGACCATTTGAAAGGTTTGTCTTGATTTCAAGTTCAGTCCGCTTTATTTGTAATAGCAGCATGTTGAATTAGGGCATTTTATGGAATTTAATTTTACTGAATCAACTTAACTCAGTGGGCAGATTATTGTGTGTGCTAAGGATTGTGCCAAGTGTGCAGTAGTCATGCTTACTGTCTTTTCTTGAATGCAGATTCAGGGTAGGAATGAGGACACTTGTCGTGTTAGATGTGATCCAACAGCACCCAGAGAGCTTCCGTCCTTTGCTCTGCCATGAGCCACATACACTCACTGCTGACATATTGGAGGATCTCTTCCATATTCGATCTTCTGAACGAGAAACAAACAAGAGAGCAGCTGAAGAGACCGTCATTCCCTTCTGGAGGGACTATTTGCAGGAGGTAGAAGGTAAGCAATACCATGCTGTAAGAATTGCCCCTATTTACAATGCTTGCTGGGTAGGCTTCTGTGTGTTGCTCCTCATGGGGGGACTGTTCTCCCCCCTGCGCCCTGAGAGGCGCTACAGGAGCCTCAGAGCCCACACTACCAGGCTCAAAAACAGCTTCTTTCCACATGCTGTTGCCCACCTGAACCTGGCTACCCACTGAATGTCTGTAGATATTTTTAAATATTTTGTACTCCAGCTCTTTTTTAACGTATTTTTAGCTTTTGGTCTTCATGTTTGTATATCTTATATTGTGTTTGCTTTGTTTGTCTGTGTCTGTCTTGCACTGTTTGGTTAAGCCACAGCCCTCATTTCATTTTTAACATGTGCCTGCACATTGTTTTTAATGACAATAAATTGAATTGAATTGAATTGAATTGATGCTGATAATCAACGTTATTATGTTTTATTTATGTTATTGTTTCAATTAACATTCTCTGGTGTGTTTATTTCGGTAGAGGCACAAGGATCATCTAAGCTTCAGAAAATCCTGGCCTTCGCAACTGGAGCCAGTGAGATCCCTCCGATCAGTTTCTCCCCCGAGCCATCCATCACTTTTCTTCATGAATTGCTCGAGTCAAGGTTACCACTGGCCAATACTTGCATCAACTGCCTCAGGTTGCCTTTACATACCTCCTACCAAGCCTTCACAGACAGTATGGACTTTGCAATAGGGAACACACTGTTATGCTCGCGCACCAGAACCCAACCAGTGTGGCGAAACCCAAGGCAGACAGACACAGGATGACTTCGAAATCCAAAAAGGGCGGTTTTATTGGAGGAGGGGAATGTATGGTGCAAAAAGCGTTCCGTTAATGGGATGTGTGACTAAACTGTGTGTGGTGTCCCATGGTTTGCGTGTATAACTATGTGTGAGTGTTCTTAGCCTATGTGTGGTGCAGTATGTAAATGACAAGGGGGTGTTGAAATAATGTGCGTGCACCTAGCAAGAAAGTCCAGTCCGTGATCCGAGAGGGGTTGTCCGAGGAAGTCCGGGTCCGAGATCCGGGAAGTCGAGTCCGAAAGGAGGGGTCCAGGTAGAGGGACACGGGGGGAGATCGCTGGAGAGGTCCGGGGAAAAACGTGAAGGTCACTGGGGAAGAGGGAGACGCGGGGAGGCGTGGAAGTCGCGGAGGGAGAGTCACAGGGTTCAGTACGTCGAAGCACGGAGTGGTGTTCTGGGAGACTTCTTGTAGAGGTCTGCCTGGTGGCCAAAGTTGTGCCTGATGGATGATGGCAAACACCTGGTGCAGTGCAGCGCTCGTCTCCTCAGAGCGCGAGCCGAGCGCTCGGATGTTTCCGGCACGTCCGAGCTGGGGGAGTGGCTTGAATGTGCCGGGGAGGTAGCTCAGGGCGGTGTAACCACAACAGGACCCCCCCCTCCTACGGGAGACACCGGGCGACCGTCCGATGGCGTTGGGGTGGGCCCGATAGAACTCCTCCAGCAGTGCGGGGTCGGCCAGGTAGGACCGGGGAACCCAGCTGCAGTCCTCGGGCCCATAGCAGACCCAGTCCACCAGGTATTGGTACCCACGCCCCCGGCGGCGTACGGCGAGCAGCCGGTCGACATCCCAGACCATGTCACCACCGTCGAGGACCCTGGGGGGTGGAGGAGCTTGGACAGGGGGAGACAGGGGGCAGGAGGCTACCGGTTTGAGGTGTGAGACATGGAAGACGGGATGGATCTTGAGTGAGGTAGGGAGATGGAGACACACCGGCAATGGGTTGACGATGCGGTCGATGGTGTCGGGACCGACGTAGCGGGGAGCCAGCTTCCGGTTGAGGGTAGGGAGGGGCAGGTCCCGGGCCAGGAGCCATACCCTCTGGCCAGGTCGATAGGCTGGGGCCGGCACTCTCCGCCGGTTGGCGCTACGCTGGGCCCACTCTGTAGCTCGCAACATAGCGGCCCGGGCGGTCTTCCAAACGCGCCGACATTGGCGGAGATGGGCCCCCGTGGACAGGACCGCCACCTCCAACTCCTGATGGGGGAACAGAGGGGGTTGATAGCCAAGGGAACACTCGAAGGGGGACAAACCGGTAGCCGAACTCTCCATGGAGTTGAGCGAGTACTCCACCCAGGGCAGGTACTTGCTCCAGGAGGCGGGGTTGCTGGTGGTAACGCAACGCACAGCCGCCTCCAGGACTTGATTGGCCCGCTCTGCCTGCCCATTGGTCTGGGGGTGATACCCAGAGGAGAGGCTGACCGTGGCCCCAATCCCCTTACAGAAGGCCTGCCACACCTTAGAAGTGAACTGGGGACCAAGGTTAGAGACAATGTCCAGGGGAATCCCATGGGGTCGGACTATGTGGGAGACGAGAAGGTCCGCCGTCTCGGCTGCAGAGGGGAGTTTGGTGAGGGCAACAAAGTGGACGGCCTTGGAAAACCGGTCGACAATGGTCAGAATGGTGTCATTGCCTTGGGACACGGGGGAGGCCAGTTACAAAGTCCAAGGCAATGTGGGACAGGAAGGGGGCGCAGGAGACCTGCTGGAGGGCGATGGAGAGCCTTGCTGCGGGCACAGGTGGTGCAGGCAGCCACGAACTCTCTGGTGTCTGCCTCCATGGTGGGCCACCAGAAACCCCCGCGGATGAAGGCCGCCATTCGGTGGACACCGGGGTGGCAGGCAAAACGGCTGGGGTCCATTGCCTGGGCCCTTTTCACCACCGATTCGATGGCCCAGGTGATGACACCCACCACCCGGGCCGGGGGAAGGATGGTCTCTGGGGCGTCAGGGGACCCCTCGGGAAACAGACGGGAGAGGGCGTCTGCCCTGACGTTCTTGGTGCCCGGGCGGTAGGTGAGGGTGAAGTCGAACCGGCTGAAGAAGAGAGCCCAGCGCGCCTGCCTGGGGTTGAGCCTCTTAGCCGTCCGCACGTAGGTCAGGTTCTTGTGATCGGACCATAGGATGAACGCCTGCCCTGCTCCCTCTAGCCAGTGTCTCCACTCCTCTAGGGCGGCGTGGACAGCCAGCAACTCCCTGTTGCCGATGTCATAGTTCTTCTCTGCAGGACTGTAACGCCGGGAGAAGAAGGCGCACGGGTGAATCTTCTGGTCCTCCTCCGACTGCTGGGAGAGGACAGCTCCGATGCCCGTGTCCGATGCGTCCACCTCCACAATGAACTGCCTGGACGGGTCTGGGTGGGCGAGCACCGGAGCCGTTGTGAATAGCCTCTTCAGGGCCGAGAAGGCGGCCTCTGCCTCCAAGGTCCAGGAGAAGGGGCGGAGGGTGGAGGTGAGTGCGGTGAGGGGGTCGGCCACACGGCTGAACCCCCTGATGAAGCGCCAGTAGAAGTTTGCAAACCCCAGGAAGCGCTGGAGTTGCGTCCTGTTGGTGGGCCGTGCCCACTCCTCCACCGCTCGGGTCTTCCTGGGGTCGGTGCGGACGAGCCCCTTCTCCACGATGTGGCCAAGGAACTCCACGGAGGCGGAGTGGAACACACACTTCTCGGCCTTCACGAAGAGCCTGTTCTCCAGCAGTCGTTGGAGGACCAGGCGGACATGCTGGTGGTGTTCCTCCTCAGTCCTGGAGAACACGAGAATGTCATCCAGGTACACCACCGCGAACGTGTTCAGCATGTCCTGCAGCACGTCGTTGACCAACGCCTGGAAGACGGCCGGGGCGTTGGTGAGGCCGAAGGGCATAACGAGGTACTCGAAATGCCCTAGGTGGGTGTTGAAGGCTGTCTTCCATTCATCTCCTTCCCAGATGTGCAGCAGGTGGTACGCGCTGCGCAGGTCTAGCTTGGTGAACACTGTGGCGTGAGTGAGTGGCTCGAACGTGGAACTTTGAAGAGGATGAAGAGTGGAGAAGCCATTGGTCCAGATGACATACCTGTGGAGGCATGGAGATGTTTAGGAGAGATGGCAGTGGGGTTTTTAACTAGATTGTTTAACACAATCTTGGAAAGTGAGAGGATGCCTGAGGAGTGGAGAAGAAGCATACGGGTACCGATTTTCAAGAACAAGGAGGATGTGCAGAACTGTAGCAACTACAGAGGTATAAAGTTGATCAGCCACAGCATGAAGATATGGGAAAGAGTAATAGAAGCTAGGTTAAGAGGAGAGGTGATGATCAGCGAGCGAGTGAATGAGAGGGAGGACAGTGGAATGGTGAGGATGCAAGCAGTAGAGGTGAAGAAGGTGGTTGAGTTTAAATACTTGGGGTCAACTGTCCAAAGTAATGGAGAGTGCAGAAGAGAGGTGAAGAGGAGAGTGCAGGCAGGGTGGAGTGGGTGGAGAAGAGTGACTGTAGTGATTTGTGACAGAAGGGTATCAGCAAGAGTTAAAGGGAAGGATTACAAGATGGTTGTGAGACAAGCTATGTTATATGGTTTGGAGACAGTGGCACTGATGAAAAGACAGGAGGTGGAGCAGGAGGTGGCAGAGTTGAAGATGATAAGATTTTCACTGGGAGTGATGAAGAAGGACAGGATTAGGAATGAGTACATTAGAGGGACAGCTCAGGTTGGACGGTTTGGAGACAAAGCAAGAGAGACAAGATTGAGATGGTTTGGACATGTGTGGAGGAGAGATGCTGGGTATATTGGGAGAAGGATGCTGAATATGGAGCTGCCAGGGAAGAGGAGAAGAGGAAGGCCAAAGAGGAGGTTTATGGATGTGGTGAGGGAAGACATGCAGGTGGCTGGTGTGACAAAGGAAGATGCAGAGGACAGGAAGAGATGGAAACGGATGATCGGCTGTGATGACTCCTAACCGGAGCACCCAAAAGTAGTAGTAGTAGTAGTAGTAGTAATGGTAGTAGTATCAAGGATATGAATATTTCCTCAAAAGCACATAACGATGTTATAAAAAGTATATCACCAAAGTTCCTGTTTCTCATCAAAAGTGCATTAATAGATGGCCCTTTGAGTGGAGAAATTCCCAAGCTCTTAATCGGTGGGAAAGATCTATCAGATCCTACATGTAATAATCACCATATCAGAGAAATACTAACCTCAGATCAGCGTTATTTTCCCAAATCGACTCTATTATGGAAACTAAGTTCTCCAGAAATCTTAGCAGAGAAAGTTTGGTCAGACCTTAATAACTTCCTCTTTCCAAACGAAATAAAAAAAGTTCACACGAAGGTATTATGTAGATACTACCCTTACACTAAATTCTTGTATAGATTTAAAGAAGACATTCAGGATGTTATTTCTACAAAACAGAAATTGAATCTATTTCTCACTTATTCTCTGAATATTCTTACTCTCAAGGGTTCTGGCTTGAAGTTGCTCTATTGATGTTTCTAAGCTTTAACGGATTGACACCAATTTTAGAAGACATGGTCTTGTTTCTGAACTGCAATATCCCCCTCTTTAGCTTCACCTTACTAAGAGAGCCATGCCAAACTGTTGAACTGAAGGTCACTGCTGACTCAGTAAAGCAGGTGTAACATCTACTGAGGACTGACTAGTTGACATTAAGTCTTGTGGGCTTGTTAAGGAAAAACAGCCTTGATTGTCATTGGGCGTGCACTTGGTTTCAAAGGTCAGTTTGCTGTATGTCGCTTCCCGTGTGGGAAGATGCAGCGGCCTCACCCAGTACCGTCCATGCAGTGTCTTTGTTCACGGTCTGGTGATGGCCTTGCCTGGTGTTGACTCTCGTGTTTTTGATGTCGTCGTGAGGAGTGTGGGGTTGTGTGTCGAGGGTGTCTGGCTGGGAGAGCTGGTGCCAGGTAGGCTGGGAGAACTTGGTCTGCTTTGTCCGGTGGGCTGTGGACCATGTCCCTGCCTGGAGCTGCACCCAAGGAGGAAACACCAAGGACGGTCTGACAGGACATGGAAGTGGGGCGGGCTAAGCTAACTGCTAGCCCATGCAGACCGGCAGTTCCAACAGTCATCCTGGCTGGTGTTCGTTCCCTTGGACAGTGATGTTGTTTAGATAGGATATGCGTGTTAATGTGGATATGTGTGTTAGTTTAGGTTTGTGTGTAAGTGTGGATATATGTGTTAGTGTGGATATATGTGTTAGTGTGGGTATGTGTGTTAGTGTGGGTATGTGTGTTAGTGTGGGTATGTGTGTTAGTGTGGATATATGTGTTAGTGTGGGTAGGTGTGTTAGTTTGGGTATGTGTGTTAGTGTGGATATGTGTGTTAGTTTGGATATGTGTTAGTTTGGGTATGTGTGTTAGTGTGGGTATGTGTGTTAGTGTGGGTATGTGTGTTAGTGTGGATACGTGTGTTAGTGTGGGGATATGTGATAGTGTGGATATGTGTGTTAGTGTCGGTATATGTTTTTGTGTGGATATGTGTTAGTTTGGGTATGTGTGTTAGTGTGGGTATGTGTGTTAGTGTGGGTATGTGTGTTAGTGTGGATACGTGTGTTAGTGTGGATACGTGTGTTAGTATGGGGATATGTGTGTTAGTGTGGGTATGTGTGTTCTTGTAGTGGTTGGGTGTGTTGTTGTCTTTGTGTCGTACTGTTGTGTGTTTGGGGAAACAGCATTTCATTTAATTTCATGTACACAAGTGCAGGAAGGGAAATGACAAATAATAAATTGTTGCTGTAATGGTCGCCAGCTCCACTTCCTGTGTGGTTGTAGTGCAGTAGTAAGGTGTAGTAGATGCTGCACTTCCTGTGTGGGTGTAGTGCAGTAGTAAGGTGTAGTAGATGCTCCACTTCCTGTGTGGGTGTAGTGCAGTAGTAA
>NC_079225.1:375000-417500 GCF_029633865.1 Lampris incognitus
ACAGCACACCGGTAGCTAGCTAGTAATAATGGCCCTAATGGACGAAAGCGGTTCCTTTTTAAAAGCATTTCAAGAGGAAACAAAAACGAGGTTCATCGTAAAATGTGTGGATGCATTATGTAAAGACAAAGGTATGTTAGGCTATCTTTATCCTACCCCCTTTTCCACTTAAATTAGCGGGTAAAGCCGGGTTGTTTTAAACGGCCGAGAAGCCGTTAAAACTTGCCGAATGGCAGCTTTCACACGGCCACTAGCCGAGTAGGCCTCCGCCTTTCTGTTTGCTTTGTTTGGCTGATCGCAGCAACATCAACGCGAATGTCTGTGACTGCCTGGCCAAGCAGTACTTCGGCAGAACCAACAGATTTGCTTGTCAAAGTGACGGCATCTAAATGCTGCTAATTAACGCCATGGAAAGCTGCCCTGAAAACGAGTTATTCACGAACGCGCCGGATAAGGGGCGGGAATGAGCGGGTCTACCCGGGTGTCCTGCTAACATCAATGCCGAGCGGAGCTGAAGCCGATAAAACCCGTGTTTATTGCAGTCATTTCACCCGGACTGGATGCCCATTGTACCGTTTGCCACTGGCCAAAAAGCCGGGTGTAAGTGGGTGTTTTGGCCAGGTGGAAAGGGGCTGTAGCGCCGCATTATGTAATAACGCCGCATTATGTAATAACGTAATAAATTTTCACATCATTATGTAATAACGCCACATTTCGTAATAACTTGCCGCATTTTGTAATAAAATTCTTGAACGCAATATGTAATAAAGTTTGCCGCATTTTGTAATAAGTTGTTACATATTGCACCGGTTATAACAAAATGCGGATGTTACACTTTTTTTATGAAGAAAATGTAATAATTTGGTGCATTGTGTAATAAACCACCAAAATTTATGTCTTGATTTGAAAAAAACATAACGACAGAACAAAATTGATTTTAAGCATTCTAGCATGACTCAACTAAGAATTAATTTTTCTAGTAAGATGTTTCATTAGTCAAAACTTATTCGAATATAATTGTTTATTATAATCATAGAGAATGTGTTTGAATGTTCAGAGACAAAAACTGCACTAAATGCGTGTTACAGACACAAACATTGTCAGTGCACTGAAATGTCAGGAGACATACACACATCTGCATTATGTTAAACAAATATTATGCGATTAGAAAGCAGACCAAAGTCAGGAACAAATATGGAATAGAAAAACTGTATTCCAGTTCCATTTGTGTTAATGCAACATAGATGTCCTTTTCTATAGTGGTTAACAATAGTATAAACTGACTAAAAACAGCCTAAACAATCTTTCAAATCAAAATGAGATATTTCTAATCATGTTGTTAAAATAAAAAAAGAAGGCTAGCCACACTTGCCGATTAACAAAAAGATTTGCAATATTTCCAATATACATGAAATTTACTTACCACTTGAAAAAAAAACATCTTCTCTAGTAGCAACAGTAGAAATACCTTTTCCTCCAACATAAACTTCTCTTAAAACAACCATCACTTAGTAAGATTAAAGATAAACAGTCAGAAAATTATTGAACTAGTACAACAGACACATACTGTTCAAGGTTAAATGTGATCTGCACATTTGGAAGTTCCTCCTATCATTCTTTCCTTTATTCATTCATTATTTACATCATATCTCTCCTTCCTTCCTTCCTTCCTTCCTTCCTTCCTTCCCATAGTATGTTTTCCAAAAAATGTCCTTGATTTTGAAATGTCCACAGCTTGTGTGCCTCAACAAGACCCAGGCCCTCATCCACTTGCTATTTTTTCCAAATAGCTCCTTTGATCTCACTGAGAGACCACTCCCACATCCAGCTGATTTATATAGCTTCATAATACTAATGACACTGTCATGTTCCAACTGAAGGCTTTCAGCTAAATATTCCCTGATGTAGATTTGAGGAAGAAATCGTGATGCAAGGTCTTGCAAAAGTTTAGAAACCCTGTTGAATACACCGAGCATTGACATGTCAGCATGTAGTGTCAACTGAATAACATATGCCAGCAATTCTGTCGGCAGGTTGGGCATGTCACAGTTTCCATCATCATATAGAAGGGCATCATCATGGGGTATATCCAGGGGATCATGATGGTGTTCACCCAGAGCACAGTCATCTGGTTCATTCGTGAAATGGTGATGGTTTTCAACAAACGTAGCATCATGGCATTCATTCAGGGCATCATCATGGAGAACATCTGGTTCATCATCTTCTTGGTTTGATCCATTCTCATATCTTTGACATGTCCTTTCCCTCTCAGCTTCCACAATATTCTCAATGAATGAAGACACTGACCCCTCCATGCTCCTCTGCAATATGTCCAAGGACCAGCAATGGTAAGCTTTCTGAGTATGTGTTAGACTGAGATATAATAGAAGAGGCATCAGTTCCCAGTGTGGAGATAATGAGAAATTGGACACTGAAAATCTCAGCTGCCCTTTGTAGTGTGATGTGATCTCCGTAGGTCCCAAATTGTGACATGCTATCCGAGTATACATCCAAGTCATTTCCATCAACATAGTGAGACAAAGGTGTTCCATTTACGGTAAATGGATTACTGAGATCTTGAACTATTTCATCCCTTAGGGTTGCTGCTGATCTGAATATTCCTAATGAAGCAAGCTGATCAGCTATGGCACTAAACTGGCAATTTCCATCGGGTGCTGGGTCAAACCGTACACTCACGTCTAAGGAGTTATAGTCCCCCAGTCTGTCTTCATGTGTGTATGTCATCAAAAGTGGATGCAAAGTTAGAACTGACTTCGAAGATTTAGAGCGCTTTTTTTCTCGTTGCCGTGTTGTACTGGTCACATCAGAAACAAAGAACCATTTTTCTTGCACTTTAGCATCACCAGGAATCTTGAACTGAACTTTGTATTTTGAAAGCTTTATGTTACGTTTCATGATCCTACCAGGCAACACGCGATACCGTTTTGAAACTCGATGGGCACCATCTTTCACTCTCACCAAAACAGCTTCACTGACATGATAAACAGATGGAGGATTTTGTTTAGATGCATGCCGGATCATCCGTTTACTGTAATGCTCAGTGGCTTTCTTTGCCATTTGTCGTTGTCTTCTTCGTTTTTCCTCAAATCTGAGCCGCTGTTTCAGGGAGGGTAAATTACTTTGTGGATCATTCGTGGATTGTTTACCAATGACACTGGATGGAGAACCTGCCAGGGGATGCATCACCGTGTTACTTTTTCTCCCATAGTATACTTGAAATGGAGACATCCAACTTAAAACTTCCTTTGGGTCTTCATGTTTAATGTTTAACCCAGTTAACCCCTTTCCTCTGACAATTCACAAAGTCATACATGATCTTTTCCCTCAGCACTCTGTGGGTCCTCTCTACCTTTCCTTGGCTTTGGGGATGTTACGGTGAACTCTCAATTATTCTCACTTGCATTGATTCCATCAGCCTTCGCACAGCTCCTTTAAACTCTGCCTTGATCATGCTGCAAAACTTGAGGTGGGCCATGTTCAGTGTAGATATCATAAAGGTGTCTTGCAATCTCTGAGCTGTCTTTACTTTTTAATGGTTTAAGCCATGTGTATCGACTAAAGACATCAATCACAGTGAGGATGTATCGATATGTGAAATGGCCATGCTTGATCTTCCACTTTCCCATATCAAGGAGGTCAATCTGATGCCGATCCTGTACTTCTTTGGCCCTGATGGGCCTCGGAATGGGTTTATTTCCAAATCTAGCCTTGTGGAGTTGGTAGCGTCTGGAGCAGTCCAGTGTTTTTTGAACCTTTCTTTCACTAATGCCAGAGTGTTGCTCATTTAGTCGCTTATTCAGCTTCCTCGCACCTGATCCCTTTGTGTCATCCAGACCTTTTTTTACAATGCCACCAACTGCAGACTTCATAGCTACTGGCTTCCCGGCACATAGCAAGGTCTCTCCATCCTCGCTCAGAGAGTAGAGATTCCTATTTCTCCACAGCCTCACCAGAGCACTTTGTTGCACTCTTGTACGTGCATTGACAGGAACATTGAACTCTCCCTTTAATTTCTTCACAATGACTTCATAGACATCTTTAGTCATTGATTGTTGTTGTCCATATCCCATGCAGAAAACCCAAAGGGTACAGGCCACAATTATGCTGAACTGTAGAGCTGTCAAAAAAGATTTTGTTTAATTGAATATATCACGTTGTTGTATTATGTTATAGCGGTAACTTACAGTAGTTTGCTGTTATTGGTCCCCGAAATTAATCTGTAATTTCAGAAACTTTCCAAAACCAATCTAGCATCTGTTAGTTTAGCTTATCATTGCTAATCAGATCATGGTTACTAACTTAAAAGTTTGGGCTTTAATCTGTTAGCATTTCATATTAGTTGCAAATCAGTCAACATACATTTCTGAGAGATTCTCTGAATCTGAATTGCTGTTATTGGTCCCCGAAATTAATCTGTCATTTCAGAAACTTTCTAAAACCAATCTAGCATCTGCTAGTTTAGCTTATCATTGCTAATCAGATCATGGTTACTAACTTAAAAGTTTGGGCTTTAATCTGTTAGCATTTCATATTAGTTGCAAATCAATCAACATACATTTCTGAGAGACTCTCTGAATCTGAAATCTGATATTTGTTCATACCTTTCATCGTGTTGCCTTTCAAATATTTTCCATCTTAAGTGGTCAGAGGGCATGGCAAAACTGAAGCCAAAGTGTTTGGATCTCCCCCTGGTGGCTGGCTTTAGTACACGCACACATGCTATCACCACTATGTTGTGAACCAAACCAAAAAATAATGTAATAATGTAATAATCAATTGGGATCCAACAAGTTTACTGGGAGCGGTCGAAAGATAAGGCCCCATCAGTCCCCTTCAGTGGAGTTCCCTTCGTATTTGTTGGGTACAAAACGATGGTGGGCCATCAGGGCAAGGATGTGGGAGCCAAAGAAACGAGGCACTATGCTGAGGCGAAATCAAAGGAAACAGTAAGTTGTCACTTCTGTCTTGGATTCTCAGACTTGTTTAATGCACTATTGTCCATATTAGTCAACACACTAAAAATAAGCACCGGTTTCATGTAGAATTATGTCCAACATGTATTATTCGTTGCAGACTCAAGATCATAGTTTTCGCAAAGGGAGGTATCTCTTGCAAGATACAAAGAAGGTTGGATGCCCAGCTGGGGTGCACCTCACCGGTATTGGCCGTTTTCCAGCATTCAGGTTAGATTAACTAACCTTTTTATTTAACCGTTTTTTGGGGGGGTTTCAGTACAAAATGTAACTTATAGATAGACTGTTTATAAACAATGAGAACATGAAGAAATTGATTAATGCTTCAAAGAACACGAACAACTCTGTTTACCTGTGTTGTTGTACAAATCTACTTTGCTGTTAGTTGAATGAGAACAGGGAGAGTCTGAGAGCGAGAAAGGCGGCTGCAGTGAGGCTTAGAGAAGCTCTGAAAAGGGACCCCATTGTCTGGGAAAATGTATTCTTTGTGAAGACACCCACAGCCGGTGCACATGTGGGACACCCAGTCGAGGGAGAGGTATGGTAATAAACACAGTAGAACACAGTAAGAATGTTAGGTAATGTTTATGTAGACTAGATAGTCTACACCTCAGGAATGATTCTGCAGTGACTGGTGATAAATTAAACCTGTGCTTAAGAGAGATGGGACTAAAGCCTAATTTATGTTTCAAAGTGTAGTGCGACGCGCAGCTGGATAAAAATTATGCAAATTCGACAGTTTTGACGTCAAGCCGACACTTTTAGAGGGTCGGCGACGGGTGTCGTGTACCTGCTGATTTTTGTAAGGTTGCAGATGCCTTCATAAGTTTTGCACAGCTGTGATAGGATGAATAAATTAGCCTTAAGGCTGAATCTTATCATACTTATTTTTACACTACTAAAATAACCCTTATGTTATATTGATACATTTAGTGTTGACATGTAAATTAATTAGCTAAAGGGAATGTTGTTTCCTGAAGTCCCTATCATTAAGGCGCTAATCACTTTGTACTCTGTACTTTCCTGAAGGCTCCCTCTATCCGTGAGCCTATTGACAGCAGGGTGGAGCAGCGCATCTCAGAACTCACCAAGCAAGGGGTCAAGAGGAGCAGTGAGATGCGTCGACACATTGCACAGTATGTCAACACTGACTTGTTTAGGGGAGCCAGCCCACCACCACTCACAAGGAGGAGATTTCATCCCTTAGACAAAGACATACGAAATGTGATGTCAAAGGCCAGAGACGAGGGGCGACAGTCCAAAATTGATCAAGTCAATTTGCAAGTGAGTGAAATGTTCATTTCAATCAAACATTCGATAATATACAATGGAAACACATGCATATCTCTACTGTTTTAATATACGTACATGTAATAAACAGGAGCTGGTAGAAAGCCAGAAGCTGAAGGGCCCAAAAGACAGCATCCATCTTCGGCTTAATAGCGAATCAGAGGACCTTCTATTCTGTTATCAGTCCGAGTGGCAGCAGAAGATCCTGCAGCTGTATGGCAAAGACATCTGTTTACTTGATGCAGCATACCGCACCACACGCTATGCATTGCCATTGTTGTTGTTTTTTTGTGTGCACACACACATGTGTACTATGTGGTAGCGGGTGTCTTTGTCGTACAGCATGGTGTTGAATGACAAAATGAGACATTCAAACACCGCTTCTTGGACGGGTACAAGGACAGCACCTTAACTGAGATGGTGACTATAGTTATCAACAGCTATGTCCCATACATGCAAAAAAAGTAAGATCCCAGTTATTATGCAAATTATATAAAGACTAAATTTAAGAATTCCCCATTATGCTTGTTTCTACGAGTTTACTTATGTGACTTTTATTTTCCAGGTACACTGAGCTCAATGTGAGGTGCTCATCGGGGTACAAGCAGTACAATAAGTCAGTGCCAGCCTTTCTAAACAATCGGCCGAAAGACATGGTCAAACATGTTCTTCAGAGAATGGACACTTCCTTGGGGGCAGAGGATATTGAAACTCTAGGGGGAGGAGTGTTCAATGTCCACAGTGAGACGAAGGATGGCGCTTCCTACATTGTCAACTTCGGAGCCAGCAACACCATGCCAAGCTGCCAGTGCCAGGACTGGAAGCGGCACCGCTTACCCTGTAAGCACTTCTGTGCTGTGTTCCGGTCTGTCCCCGGATGGACATGGAATGAACTGGGAACAACATACTACAGGGAACAACCCATGTACATTCTGGACCCAAACTGCTTCTGTTCAGAGAACAGTGAACCGATACCAACTGTTGTCACAGGTATACACACTGTTGTACCATTGGGGTGTATTCTTAACATGTTAATGCGGGACGACGTAATTAACATGATTTATTTCAAGGGTAATGACAATATAGTTTTTCTCCTCCAACAGACACCACAGACACAGCAGAACCAGACACAGCAGTCACTGTTCCAGACCTCCCCCTCAGAAAGTCAAGCAAGAACCTTCTTAGGAGGGAGTGTATCTCCACCCTGAAGAACATCATGGAGAGTGTATACTTGCTTGACACTGAAACAACGCTGCTGTCTTGTAAGGAGCAGCTCATGTCCTTGCAAGCAAGTATACAAGGGATGGTGCCGGTTGAGGATGGTCTGAACTTGGGTCTGCCTTATATGGCAGGCCAAAGAACAGGCACACCAATCGGTTTGGAGCAAAGGCTGAAATGATGCGAGAGTCGGCTGCCTTCAAGGTACCATCCCACTGCCTTCCCAAGAAAGGGAAACGGGGAACCAGTTCTGCAAGGGAGGTAAGGTCACAGCTATTGGTTGTGTTTCTCAGTGTGCTGTTTTACACGGTGCACAGTCTCAACAGTATTAATCAGCACTAATGCACTTTAACCGCACTCTTTTTATGCTTGATTTTGCACACAAAAGGCTATTGCTGCTCTGCTGATACTGATACATTGTTGTTGTTGTTGTTGTTGCTAATTCCATGGCTGCCCAGCTTCTGTAGGGAAGCAGGGAGGAGAGAAGAGAAGAGGGGGAGGAGAGGAGAGATACGGAGAACAACAGCAAAGGGGAGAGGAGACTAATGTTGAGTGTAATTGTAAATAGTTATTATTAAAACCCAATCTTTCTCACTGTGTGTTGTATTATGTACTAATAAAGGAGGTATCATGCAATTCCTGTTTACTAACTTCAAAAACATGTAAGTGGGTTGAATGTGTTTATCTTGGCCGTATTCTCAACACAGCTCAGAGTAGGTAGTGCTGATCCAGTCAGTACTTCTTAGATCAGCTTCTCCACTCCTACAGGGAGAAGTGATCCTGCATGCGTACTCCTAAATCAGAATCATTTTATTTAGCCAAGTATTTTTTGCACATACAAGGAAAGTGACTTGGTGAGGTTGGCGCATACAAGACATAAAACAACAAACAAGAATTAAAATGAAAATATTGTACATGTTTATTTACACTGGGGGGGGGGGGGTCCAGTCAGTGAGAGGCAGGGGCTTGTTTGTGAGCCCCACTGCCATGGGGGGAAAAAACTGTTCAAGTGGTGTGTGGTTTTGGTCTTGATAGCCTAGAACCTTTTGCCTCATGAAAGTCTATGGAAGAGGTGGTGACCGAGATGGGAAGGATCAGCAACGATATTTCCTGCTTTCTTCCTGGTCCTGGAGTGGTACAGGTCTAGGAGAGATGGTAGGTCACAGCCGATGACCTCAAAAAATGCAGTGTGCATGGTAAAACCATGTGAAACCACAATGTGCATTTATATGGGCCTCCAAGAGCAGGGTTGAAAACATGCCTACAACTTAACCAGGTTAAAATAGCTTCCCAACCTCGGTCCTAGGGGAGCCCTGTGTATGCTGGTTTTCGTTCCAACCACAATTGAAATCCCAGAATTTTAACAAGCTGTTCATTTTTTTGGGTGCTTTTGTGTTTTTCACACACCTGATTCTGCTAATCAACCACTAGAGTCTTTGCTATGTACCTTGATTAGTAGAATCAGGTGAGTTACTGCTTCATTGAAGCAAAAGCCAACAGCCACACTGGCCCTTTCTGGATAAGACTGGGGACCCCTGCTCTATCAATCAATGAGTTTTATTTAAAGTGTAGAATCACCATGCAACATGGTCCACTTGGTACATTTTACAATTAAAAGGATAAATACGAGAAAGCATACAGAAAATAGTTACATTAAAAACACCAAAGTTAAAGAGATGTTTGTATATAGTAAAAAATAAAAACTCTAAAACACGATATAATCATGAAAAATCAATAGCTTGTTAAAGTTCTGGGATTGCAATTGTGGTTGGAATGAAAACCAGCATACACAGGGGTCCCCCCAGGACCAAGGTTGGGAACCTCTGGCTTAGAATGAACACGGACTGTTAACAAGGCTAGCCATCTGTGGCTAACGTAGGTTAAACAGTAACAGTAAACACATACAGCGATGTCAGATTATGCACATGAAGAACAAAGCCCATCTCTTAGATACATAGCGGCTGGTTCATTATGGTAACGTCATACCTCGTATCATTAGAGCGGACACACGTGGTCACGTTGTGTAGCTACAAATCTTCACGCTAAGCTATCTAGCTAGCTGTAGGTCAAAACACTTAGCATCGCTGATCACAAACGCCGGTTAACTTAGCTAATTACCTAAAACAGCGGACAAAGGGTAACGTTTACTAACTTTGCTAAATCAATAACAAGTCCTTAGCGAACCACCGTGCGGCTCTGAACAAATAATAAAGTTCGTCTGAGTGAGAGTAAACTACATTTCGCGCATGCTCAGTTGACCGTTCTCTGCTCCGTTTCCGTTCTCTGCATCGACGGGAACCACCCCCTACCTTACCACAAAGTTCGCGCGCCGTCTGCACATGCGTAGTCTTGAAAAGTACAGGAAGAGCAAGAGACCAATACAAACAGCTCGAGAGAGTGATTGGATCTGCTCTAACCCCGCCCACTATATCTGATGTAACCACGCCCTAGAGCCAGCCCTGCCCATTGGTTCTGCATTCTCAGCTCCTCCCACGCTGTGTCGTCACAGCGATCCACCCCGGCTCACAGTGTATATAAACTGGTGCGCTCCGCCTGGCCGCACAGTTCCTTCTAGACTCTAGCAGGAGCAACACGAGAGTAAAGCACCGCTGTAAAGAGATCACTGAAGACTACGAGGTAAGCATCTTTACACTGTTATGGACCCATCGTTTTCTACATTCTCCTTATTGTAAAGCCACTTAGAGTGTTAGAAAAGCGTTATATCAGTTTGAGTTATTGTTATTACTGTTATTATTATTATCATTATTATTATTAATATTATATTTATTATTATTATCATTAAAAAAAGACGTGTGATTGTACCTTCAGTGAAAAGGTAGATGATGAATTGAATTTGTTGCTTTGTGTAATTTTACGTTTTGGTGCAAAAGTGTACTGTTTTCAGTGGTCAAGCTTATTTTTGTTTTACTGGCTTCCTTCTGTGTAACTCAAATCTATTAACTACTTTACTGTGGTACCCTGTGCTAATTGAATAGTCTCTCTAAAACGAGTTTTTTTTAAAGAAAAAAAATCTTTTTTTTTTAATGCAGCCTGAATGTTATTAGAATGTCCTGTAAATATTTTTAAATATAAACGAACGGTAACCATCAAGGAATGTTCCCAAGACGTACTTTGGAGGTAGTGTGAGAAAATCCAAGAAACATCACCGTTTTAACTCTAATTAATGTCCTCGGTGATTTGCATATGAAACCGGTGTTAGATCACCGGTTTCGGTCGTAATGCAGCTGTACTCTTGATGAGGTTGGACCTGCAGTCAGCTGAGACTGACGAAGTCGCTTCGATGAGTGATGAAACGTTTTTCTCACTAAACTTGATGTCCAGATGAACTGATTCAATTTCTCTGGGATTTCTACACCTGGATTATTGAGCACTTAGTGCAGTACCCGTTCAAAACGAATTTACACCTGTTGTGGAAATGTGTAATCTGAGTGTGGGGACAGTTGAGCTGCGGTATTTACTACCGTGACGTCATCACGTCTGTACGTGTGACGAACATTAGCCCTAATGGTGATTTAAACATTAGCTAAAACACATTAAAGCGCTTCGCTGAACTGGTTGGTGGACATAATATTAACTATTATGACTAACTGGTTAGTAACAGGTTCTCTCAAATACCCTGATACAGTTGCCACTTACCACAAAGTTCGCGCGCCATCTGCACTTGCGTAGTCTTGAAAAGTACAGGAAGAGCAAGAGACCAATACAAACTGTTCGTGAGAGGGATTGGATCTGCTCTAACCCCGCCCACTGTATCTGATCTAACCCCGCCCTAGATCCAGCCCTGCCCATTGGTTCTGCATTCTCAGCTCCTCCCACGCTGTGTCGTCACATCGTTCCATCCCGGCTCAGTGTATATAAACTGGTGCGCTCCGCCTGGCCGCACAGTTCCTTCTAGACTCTAGTAGGAGCAACACGAGAGTAAAGCGCCGCTGTAAAGAGATCACTGAAGACTACGAGGTAAGCATCTTTACACTGTTATGGACCCATCGTTTTCTACATTCTCCTTATTGTAAAGCCACTTAGAGTGTTAGAAAAGCGCTATATGAGTTTGATTTATTGTTATTACTTTTATTATCATTATTATTATTATTATATTTCTTCTTCTTATTATTACTATTATTATTATTATTATTATCATAAAAAAAATCATGTGTGATTGTACCTTCAGTGAAAAGGTAGATGATGAATTGAATTTGTTGTTTTGTGTAATTTTACGTTTTGGTGCAAAAGTGTACTGTTTTCAGTGGTCAAGCTTATTTTTTCTTTTACTGGCTTCTTTCCGTGTAACTCAAATCTATGAACTACTTTACTGTGGTACCCTTTGCTAATTGAATAGACTCTCTAAAACGAGTTTTTTTTTAAAGAAAAAAAATATCTTTTTTTTTAATGCAGCCTGAATGTTATTAGAATGTCCTGTAAATATTTTTAAATATAAACGAACGGTAACCATCAAGGAATGTTCCCAAGACGTACTTTGGAGGTAGTGTGAGAAAATCCAAGAAACATCACCGTTTTAACTCTAATTAATGTCCTCGGTGATTTGCATATGAAACCGGTGTTAGATCACCGGTGTTAGATCACCGGTTTCGGTCGTAATGCAGCTGTACTCTTGATGAGGTTGGACCTGCAGTCAGCTGAGACTGACGAAGTCGCTTCGATGAGTGATGAAACGTTTTTCTCACTAAACTTGATGTCCAGATGAACTGATTCAATTTCTCTGGGATTTCTACACCTGGATTATTGAGCACTTAGTGCAGTACCCATTCAAAACGAATTTACACCTGTTGTGGAAATGTGTAATCTGAGTGTGGGGACAGTTGAGCTGCGGTATTTACTACCGTGACGTCATCACGTCTGTACGTTTGACGAACATTAGCCGAAAGAACGACTGACTGCGCAAGGGTTGAATATACGCGAACTAGCTCGTGGAAGAGGGAGGGATAAGTAAAGAGAGCGAGAGAGCGAGAAAGAGAGAGACACAGAGAGAGTGAGAAAGAGAGAGAGGCTTAGAGAGAGAGGAAAGAAAAGTGTAACTGAAAAAGTGAAAGAGGAGAGAGGTAGTGAGTGCTGTAATTTGGTTTGAGCTCCACAACGAAGCGGCTGTCATCTGGGCAGGAGTTTGTTTCACAGCGACGCTGACATCCTTCTTTTATTCTTTTATTCTTTATTTCAGATCCCCATTAATCACTGCTTCAGCAGCGACTATTGCACAGCTGTTGTTTGTCATCTCCATAAAAGTTGTCATGTGTGATCTGGGTCGTCAGCGCTCTCCCATCCCCTGATTAGTGTTTTTAGTTCACCTGCGCCCGTATGCCCGAATTACCCTGATTGCCTGTCTTCACTCACCTCCCCTTTCTCCGATTGGCTGTCCGGTTCCTGCACTATCCTGTAGAAGCACGCCCAATCTCCCTCCCCTTTTTCTGATTGGCTGTCCGGTTCCTGCCCTATCCTGTGCAAGCGCGCCCAATCTCCCTCCCCTTTCTCTGATTGGTTGTACGGGTGTTACGCACCTGCACGCCCAATCACCCTGATTGGCCTCCACTGGGTATATATCCCTGACTCGTCGCTTCGTTTCACACTCAGTGGGCTTAACAGCAACACAACATCCTGTCCTTAGACCCTCTGTGTGTCACAGAGACACAGAGAGACTCTTGGTAACGGGTGCCTCGTCTGTTTGTGTGCTTCCCCAATGTCTGCCGTCTGTTCCCTCTTTAGTGTAATTGTGTGACCGAGTGACCCTTCTGCCGAGCCTAAGGTCTTATTACCGAGGTACCCTTCCACCGACCTTGATGTCTGTTTCCCAAGAGGCGGTTCCCCCGTCTCCGAAGCCTGGACCCCGAGCGGCGGCCATTCCGCCACCTCCGAAATCTGGTCCCCGAGCGGCGGACCTTCCAACGCGTCCAAAGTCTGAGTCCCAAGCAGTACGTACAGCGCCACAGGTGTCTGTTTCCCAAGCCTCCCGTCTGCCACGCCTGAGGTCTGCTTCCCGAGCGGCCCTTCCATCTCCTCCAAAGCATACTCCCCGAGCGGCGGCCCTTCAATCGCCTCCAAAGTCTGATCCCCTAGTGGCAGACCTTCCGCTGCCTTCGAAGTCTGGTCCCCGAGCGGCCGACCTTTTGATGCATCCAAAGTCTGTTTCGCAAGCGGTCCATACACCGCCACAGGTTTCCGTTTCCCGAGCGTCCCGCATACCGCGCCTGACGTCTGTTTCCCGAGCGGCCCTTACGCCACCTCTGGAGACTACTCCCCGAGCGGCGGCCCTTCCATCTCCTCCAAAGTCTGGTTCCCTAGCAGCAGATCTTCCGCTACTTCGGACGTCTGGTTCCCAAGTGGCCCTTCCGCCACCCCAGGTGTCTGTTTCCCGAGCGTCCCGCATACCGCGCCTGAGGTCTGTTTCCCGAGCGGCCCTCACGCCACCTCCGAAGACTACTCCCCAAGAGGCGCCCCTTCCATCTCCTCCAAAGTCTGGTTCCCTAGCAGCAGATCTTCCGCTGCTTCCGACGTCTGGTTCCCAAGTGGCCCTTCCGCCACCTCAGGTGTCTGTTTCCCGAGCATCCCGCATACCGCGCCTGAGGTCTGTTTCCCGAGCGGCCCTCACGCCACCTCCGAAGACTACTCCCCGAGCGGCGGCCCTTCCATCTCCTCCAAAGTCTGGTTCCCTAGCAGCAGATCTTCCGCTGCTTCCGACGTCTGGTTCCCAAGTGGCCCTTCCGCCAACCCAGGTGTCTGTTTCCCGAGCGTCCCGCATACCGCGTCTGAGGTCTGTTTCCCGAGCGGCCCTCACGCCACCTCCGACGACTACTCCCCGAGCGGCGGCCCTTCCATCTCCTCCAAAGTCTGGTCCCCTAGCAGCAGATCTTCTGCTGCTTCCGACGTCTGGTTCCCAAGTGGCCCTTCTGCCACCTCAGGTGTCTGTTTCCCGAGCGTCCCGCATACCGCGCCTGAGGTCTGTTTCTGGAGCGGCCCTCACGCCACCTCCTAAGACTACTCCCCGAGCGGCAGCCCTTCCAGCTCCTTCAAAGTCTGGTTCCCTAGCAGCATATCTTCCGCTGCTTCCGACGTCTGGTTCCCAAGTGGCCCTTCCGCCACCTCAGGTGTCTGTTTCCCGAGCATCCCGCATACCGCGCCTGAGGTCTGTTTCCCGAGCAGCCCTCACGCCACCTCCGAAGACTACTCCCCGAGCGGCGGCCCTTCCATCTCCTCCAAAGTCTGGTCCCCTAGCAGCAGATCTTCCGCTGCTTCCGACGTCTCGTTCCCAAGTGGCCCTTCCGCCACCTCAGGTGTCTGTTTCCCGAGCGTCCCGCATACCGCGCCTGAGGTCTGTTTCCCGAGCGGCCCTCACGCCACCTCCGAAGACTACTCCCCGAGCGGTGGCCCTTCCATCTCTTCCAAAATCTGGTTCGCTAGCAGCAGATCTTCCGCTGCTTCCGACGTCTGGTTCCCAAGTGGCCCTTCCGCCACCTCAGGTGTCTGTTTCCCGAGCGTCCCGCATACCGCGCCTGAGGTCTGTTTCCCGAGCGGCCCTCACGCCACCTCCGAAGACTACTCCCCGAGCGGCGGCCCTTCCATCTCCTCCAAAGTCTGGTCCCCTAGCAGCAGATCTTCCGCTGCTTCCGACGTCTGGTCCCCAAGTGGCCCTTCCACCACCTCAGGTGTCTGTTTCCCGAGCGTCCCGCATACCGCGCCTGAGGTCTGTTTCCCGAGCGGCCCTCACGCCACCTCCGAAGACTACTCCCCGAGTGACGGCCCTTCCATCTCCTCCAAAGTCTGGTTCCCTAGCAGCAGATCTTCCGCTGCTTCCGACGTCTGGTTCCCGAGTGGCCCTTCTGCCACCTCAGGTGTCTGTTTCCCGAGCGTCCCGCATACCGCGCCTGAGGTCTGTTTCCCGAGCGGCCCTCACGCCACCTCCGAAGACTACTCCCCGAGCGGCGGCCCTTCCATCTCCTCCAAAGTCTGGTCCCCTAGCAGCAGATCTTCCGCTGCTTCCGACGTCTGGTTCCCAAGTGGCCCTTCCGCCACCTCAGGTGTCTGTTTCCCGAGCGTCCCGCATACCGCGCCTGAGGTCTGTTTCCCGAGCGGCCCTTACGCCACCTCCGAAGACTACTCCCCGAGCGGCGGCCCTTCCATCTCCTCCAAAGTCTGGTCCCCTAGCAGCAGATCTTCCGCTGCTTCCGACGTCTGGTTCCCAAGTGGCCCTTCCGCCACCTCAGGTGTCTGTTTCCCGAGCGTCCCGCATACCGCGCCTGAAGTCTGTTTCCCGAGCGGCCCTCACGCCACCTCCGAAGACTACTCCCCGAGCGGCGGCCCTTCCATTTCCTCCAAAGTCTGGTCCCCTAGCAGCAGATCTTCCGCTGCTTCCGACGTCTGGTTCCCAAGTGACCCTTCCGCCACCTCAGGAGTCTGTTTCCCGAGCGTCCCGCATACCGCGCCTGGGGTCTGATTCCCGAGCGGCCCTTACGCCACCTCCGAAGACTACTCCCCGAGCGGCGGCCCTTCCATCTCCTCCAAAGTCTGGTCCCCTAGCAGCAGATCTTCCGCTGCCTCCGACGTCTGGTTCCCAAGTGGCCCTTCCGCCACCTCAGGTGTCTGTTTCCCGAGCGTCGCGCATAACGCGCCTGAGGTCTGTTTCCCGAGCAGCCCTCACGCCACCTCCGAAGACTACTCCCCGAGCGGCGGCCCTTCCATCTCCTCCAAAGTCTGGTTCCCTAGCAGCAGATCTTCCGCTGCTTCTGACGTCTGGTTCCCAAGTGGCCCTTCCGCCACCTCAGGTGTCTGTTTCCCGAGCGTCCCGCATACCGCGCCTGAGGTCTGTTTCCCGAGCAGCCCTCACGCCACCTCCGAAGACTACTCCCCTAGCGGCGGCCCTTCCATCTCCTCCAAAGTCTGGTTCCCTAGCAGCAGATCTTCCGCTGCTTCCGACGTCTCGTTCCCAAGTGGCCCTTCCGCCACCTCAGGTGTCTGTTTCCCGAGCGTCCCGCATACCGCGCCTGAGGTCTGTTTCCCGAGCGGCCCTCACGCCACCTCCGAAGACTACTCCCCGAGCGGCGGCCCTTCCATCTCCTCCAAAGTCTGGTTCCCTAGCAGCAGATCTTCCGCTGATTCCGAGCGTCCCGCATACCGCGCCTGAGGTCTGTTTCCTGAGCGGCCCTCAAGCCACCTCCGAAGACTACTCTCCGAGCGGCGGCCCTTCCATCTCCTCCAAAGTCTGGTTCCCTAGCAGCAGATCTTCCGCTGCTTCCGACGTCTCGTTCCCAAGTGGCCCTCCCGCCACCTCAGGTGTCTGTTTCCCGAGCATCCCGCATACCGCGCCTGATGTCTGTTTCCCGAGCGGCCCTTACGCCACCTCCGAAGACTACTCCCCGAGCGGCGGCCCTTCCATCTCCTCCAAAGTCTGGTCCTCTAGCAGCAGATCTTCCGCTGCTTCCGACGTCTTGTTCCCAAGTGGCCCTTCCGCCACCTCAGGTGTCTGTTTCCCGAGCGTCCCGCATACCGCGCCTGAGGTCTGTTTCCCGAGCGGCCCTCACGCCACCTCCGAAGACTACTCCCCGAGCGGCGGCCCTTCCATCTCCTCCAAAGTCTGGTTCCCTAGCAGCAGATCTTCCGCTGCTTCCGACATCTCGTTCCGAAGTGGCCCTTCCGCCAACTCAGGTGTCTGTTTCCCGAGCATCCCGCATACCGCGCCTGAGGTCTGTTTCCCGAGCGGCCCTCACGCCACCTCCGAAGACTACTCCCCGAGCGGCGGCCCTTCCATCTCCTCCAAAGTCTGGTCCCCTAGCCGAAGATCTTCTGCTGCTTCCGATGTCTGGTTCCCAAGTGACCGTTCCGCCACCTCAGGTGTCTGTTTCCCGAGCGTCCCGCATACCGCGCCTGAGGTCTGTTTCCCGAGCGGCCCTCACGCCACCTCCGAAGACTACTCCCCGAGCGGCGGCCCTTCCATCTCCTCCAAAGTCTGGTCCCCTAGCAGCAGATCTTCCGCTGCTTCCGACGTCTGGTTCCCAAGTGGCCCTTCCGCCACCTCAGGTGTCTGTTTCCCGAACGGCCCTTACGCCACCTCTGAAGACTACTCCCCGAGCGCCGGCCCTTCCATCTCCTCCAAAGTCTGGTCCCCTAGCAGCAGATCTTCCTCTGCTTCCGACATCTCGTTCCCAAGTGGCCCTTCCGCCACCTCAGGTGTCTGTTTCCCGAGCGTCCTGCATACCGCGCCTGAGGTCTGTTTCCCGAGCGGCCCTCATGCCACCTCCGGAGACTACTCCTCGAGCGGCGGCCCTTCCATCTCCTCCGAAGTCTGGTTCCCTAGCAGCAGATCTTCCTCTGCTTCCGACATCTCGTTCCCAAGTGGCCCTTCCGCCACCTCAGGTGTCTGTTTCCCGAGCGTCCCGCATACCGCGCCTGAGGTCTGTTTCCCGAGCGGCCCTCACGCCACCTCCGAAGACTACTCCCCGAGCGGCGGCCCTTCCATCTCCTCCAAAGTCTGGTCCCCTAGCAGCAGATCTTCCGCTGCTTCCGACGTCTGGTTCCCAAGTGGCCCTTCTGCCACCTCAGGTGTCTGTTTCCCGAGCGTCCCGCATACCGCGCCTGAGGTATGTTTCCCGAGCGGCCCTTACGCCACCTCCGAAGACTACTCCCCGAGCGGCGGCCCTTCCATCTCCTCCAAAGTCTGGTCCCCTAGCAGCAGATCTTCCGCTTCTTCCGACGTCTGGTTCCCAAGTGGCCCTTCCGCCACCTCAGGTGTCTGTTTCCCGAACGGCCCTTACGCCACCTCTGAAGACTACTCCCCGAGCGGTGGCCCTTCCATCTCCTCCAAAGTCTGGTCCCCTAGCAGCAGATCTTCCTCTGCTTCCGACATCTCGTTCCCAAGAGGCCCTTCCGCCACCTCAGGTGTCTGTTTCCCGAGCGTCCTGCATACCGCGCCTGAGGTCTGTTTCCCGAGCGGCCCTCATGCCACCTCCGGAGACTACTCCCCGAGCGGCGGCCCTTCCATCTCCTCCGAAGTCTGGTTCCCTAGCAGCAGATCTTCCTCTGCTTCCGACATCTCGTTCCCAAGTGGCCCTTCCGCCACCTCAGGTGTCTGTTTCCCGAGCGTCCTGCATACCGCGCCTGAGGTCTGTTTCCCGAGCGGCCCTCATGCCACCTCCGGAGACTACTCCCCGAGCGGCGGCCCTTCCATCTCCTCCGAAGTCTGGTTCCCTAGCAGCAGATCTTCCTCTGCTTCCGACATCTCGTTCCCAAGTGGCCCTTCCGCCACCTCAGGTGTCTGTTTCCCGAGCGTCCTGCATACCGCGCCTGAGGTCTGTTTCCCGAGCGGCCCTCACGCCACCTCCGAAGACTACTCCCCGAGCGGCGGCCCTTCCATCTCCTCCAAAGTCTGGTCCCCTAGCAGCAGATCTTCCGCTGCTTCCGACGTCTGGTTCCCAAGTGGCCCTTCTGCCACCTCAGGTGTCTGTTTCCCGAGCGTCCCGCATACCGCGCCTGAGGTCTGTTTCCCGAGCGGCCCTCACGCCACCTCCGAAGACTACTCCCCGAGCGGCGGCCCTTCCATCTCCTCCAAAGTCTGGTTCCCTAGCAGCAGATCTTCTGCTGCTTCCGACGTCTCGTTCCCAAGTGGCCCTTCCGCCACCTCAGGTGTCTGTTTCCCGAGCGTCCCGCATACCGCGCCTGAGGTCTGTTTCCCGAGCGGCCCTTACGCCACCTCCGAAGACTACTCCCTTTGCGGCGGCCCTTCCATCTCCTCCAAAGTCTGGTCCCCTAGCAGCAGATCTTCCGCTGCTTCCGACGTCTGGTTCCCAAGTGGCCCTTCCGCCACCTCAGGTGTCTGTTTCCCGAGCATCCCGCATACCGCGCCTGAGGTCTGTTTCCCGAGCGGCCCTCACGCCACCTCCGAAGACTACTCCCCGAGCGGCGGCCCTTCCATCTCCTCCAAAGTCTGGTCCCCTAGCAGCAGATCTTCCGCTGCTTCCGACGTCTGGTTCCCAAGTGGCTCTTCCGCCACCTCAGGTGTCTGTTTCCCGAGCGTCCCGCATACCGCGCCTGAGGTCTGTTTCCCGAGCTGCCCTCACGCCACCTCCAGAGACTACTCCCCGAGAGGCGGCCCTTCCATCTCCTCCAAAGTCTGGTTCCCTAGCAGCAGATCTTCGGCTGCTTCCGACGTCTGGTTCCCAAGTGGCCCTTCCGCCACCTCAGGTGTCTGTTTCCCGAGCGTCCCGCATACCGCGCCTGAGGTCTGTTTCCCGAGCGGCCCTCACGCCACCTCCGAAGACTACTCCCCGAGCGGCGACCCTTCAATCGCCTCCAAAGCGACTCGCCGGACTCTTTTCGTTGCCTTGCACGTTGTCCAGTTGGACCTTTGCATGAACTGCTAATAAAGTACGCCAGTTTCGGCGAAAGCTCATCTCTGCTTGGTGTCGTGTGCTTGGGGTCTTCCACAAACCTTAACAATGTGAACGTAAGGTGCGGAATCAAATAACAGTGTGAACATGAGGATAAATACCAGCGTGCTCAATGTGGCAAATATCCTCTGGACAGTCTTAAGAACACTATTTTACTCATTTCTCTTAAAAAAAGAGGTACATAAACTGAGCTGGTTTTAACTGTACCATGTGTTATCTTTTATGTAGCATTTGTACATATCAAAATATTTGAATATCCAGCTTAGTAGCTTTTAGCATAAGTTATGGAATCTCGCTGCTAATTAACTTGGTAGAGCAATTAAAGTATCATTAAAAAATAATCTCTGACATTAATGCAGAAAATAAAAAAAATAGAAAAAGTGAGTGACACTGTAAACTGTACCTTGGCTGTACCTGTGCAAAGTTTGGCTCACCAACCGTGACTCTAAGGTGGGAAGATTTCTGATCCATTCACAAAAGCACGGCCTCCAACAAAGGAAGCCAGCTTGTTTTCTTTCCGTGCCTTTTCTATGGTGGCCCAACGTCTATTTCTCCTTTCCCTGTCTTCTGCAGACAAGTCCTCTGCCAGAATTGTTATTCTTCAGGAAGGTCGAATTTTTGGCAGAACGCCAAACAGTGTTGCGGTAGATCCGAGAGGTGACTTGCGGGATGATGCCTCTGGGTTGGGTGTTGTTCGGCTTCCTGGGACCAAGGCGATGCACCGTGTCAATGACGTCTGGTATTTTATCTTTGGCCTCCGGAAGAAGAGCTTGGCACACATGGATGACTTCTTTCGCACGTCCCGTTTCTCCTTTTCATTTAAGCCATAGAGTTATAGATTCCAGTGGCGCGAGTAGCTTTCCAAATGAGATATCCGTTTCTCAGGTGTGTCAGAGATTGCTTCATGTTTTATGATCTGTGACTCAGTCTCTTCCACTCCATCCTTCATGGTTGATCTCAGCACACACAGAGTCAAACGATTCTTTAATACCTGCAATCTGCCTAGGGTTTTCCTTAACGGCTTCCTTCACTTCTACAATCACACTGGAGTTGTCACTTACCATCTTTTCCAAGGTGTTGGATCTGTTGTTTATCAGCAAGGAGAGAAACGAGAGCTGGGAGAGAATGGATTGGTCTCCTTGTTTTCAGTTCTTCTCTGTTTAATGGCAGGAGACATAGACGGTGTACTGGGAAGAGATCGAAAATCTTCCATCATTGTGTCCATCATAATGTCATCCTCCAGTCAATGTCAGAAATCATGAGTGTGACAGAGACCAAGTCAGAGGTCTCAAATGAGCTCAACCGACTGGTGGCCATTGAGGCCGCTGAGATTAACTCTATCCTCTCTGAGATCACTCAGAAGCAAGTGCTGGAGCCCTAAGGTATTTGTGGGTGGACGTGTTCACAAAACCCACACTCTCCACGGCACTGTTACCGCCATGGGCACCACCGTGAGAGGATGCCTAGAAAAGATGATGGGCTGCTGCACAATATTCCAGTCTACAGCCATAGCCACCACTGACCCCTCAGCATAGGAGGAACCCCAAAGTGTTGAGGACGCTTCGATGATGTCTGACCTTGATGTCATCGATTCCGAGAGAGACCACCCATGCATGGAGCTGACGGATACCATGGTTGCTACCACTTTTGAGAAGACAGTGGCAGCCAGCTCATCATTTTGTTCCTCAAGCCATGGCAGCCATAGATCCAGGCGTGCAACACCTTGCTTGTCAGAACCTCAGACCTTGTTCTCACAAAGTGGTGGCCCAAGTCACTACACCACAAATGCGACACATAGGGCAATGTTTGCACAGTTTGTAGAAAAATACATTGGTTAAACATTGAGTTTTTCTTTCTTTTTCAGATGCACTAAAGGGATCTCTATGTGGTCTGTGCAATGGTGGGTTCTACAAAACAGATTCCAGGGGACATGGAAGCTGAGTCAGAGCCCATGCAGGCCTTACGCAGCCCCATCATTCCTTCAGTCATGTTTTGTCCAACCAGAGGCTGCATGTGACTCAACCACAACCAGCACCCTTGACAGCTTTCCTCCTACTAGGAGAGTCTCAGTCCTTAGCATTAATGCTTTGGACTCTGTAGACAAGGAGGAGGATATCAGTGAGGTAACTGAATGGCTGGTGGGGAATGTTCTGGAGCCAGAGGACGAGGGTGGAGAACAAAAAAAAATCTGAGACTCACATCTCCAGCAGTGAGTTGAAAGCCATTGCAGAACAAATTTCAAATAAAATATTTGCCCTTGTTATGGGATACATTGATAACAATGCGTTCTAACTTTAACCATTCCCATGTGTTTGATCAATAACATTACTGGTTGCACCAGAGTCAACCACCATTTTCAGATTTACTCCCCCAACACAAAAGGGAAGTCTCTCAGTCATTTCCATTAATCACAAATGTAAAGTCATGTTTCCTTCTACACTGTTGACAATTTCTTTGTAGGCCTGCGATTTGTCAGGCACACTTTTGAGAAATGATCCTATTGTGTTTAGAAATCACGTCAGGACACAGCGCTGTCACTCGACACAACCTCTGCGTTGCATTGTTTATTTAGACTGACACAGCGTCACAGGCAGACCCGATCAAACAACCCAGAGCCCGCAGGCATCACCAATCGATCCCAGCACAATAGAATAGCGCCAAATCAAATGCAGCACTGTCGATGTGTGCAGACATAACACCCCCCCCCCCGGCAGGATTTAACAAGAACAGAACTACTGGGCATCACACATCAATCAAGGCGTAATAGAATGATGCTATCATTAACTAATTGCAGCACTGGTGATCCAGTGTGCAGACATAACATCCCCACCCCTGGCAGGATTTCAAACATGAAAGGTTGAGAAAAAGTCCTCTAGGTGGCCAGGGCATAAACGTGTGCGAACAGCTCGCGAGGCGGCCTGAGGCTGGGCAGGCCGAGGTAGGGAGGGGGAAGGCAGGGGAAGCTGAGGTCCAGGAATGTCTGGGGCCCGTGTAGGAGCTGCATGAAGCCCTGGGGCGTCTTGCCATGCTGAGGGAATGGCTAAGGTTGTGTCATCAGCTGTGTGTGGCGGAGCTGACACCTTCCGCAGACGACTGGAGTGCCACCGAGTGCCATCGCTGAGGATGTAGGTGGCTGGGCCCAGCTGACGGGTGACTTGGAGAGGAGAGGGCCAGTATGAAGCAATTTTATTGTCCCTGTGGGGCCTGCGGACCCTGTCCCAGTCTGACGCATTGATGTCTGGCACCCTGGTTCGTTTTGACTGGTCAAACCGTTGCTTCATCTGTGTCTGCTGACGAGTGACTGAGGCTCTGACCCCAGAGGGAGGTGCCTGGGGTGTGGAGGGGCGGAGCCTGTCAAGGGGCATGCAAAGTTCCCGGCCCAACATGAGAGAGGCTGGGGAGACGCCTGTGGTTGGGTGCTGTGTAGCCCGATAGTGCAGCAGAGTGTGATGGATGGCCTGCGTGAAAGAGCACCCTTGGGCCATGTGTGCTTTGAGGCCGTTCTTCAGTGACTGGTGAAAACGTTCAATGCCGCCATTGGCCTGGGGGTGGTAATACGCAGTGCGTATATGACGGATGCCCTTGTTTTCGAGATC
Organism: Lampris incognitus; assembly: GCF_029633865.1. Taxonomy (NCBI): domain Eukaryota; kingdom Metazoa; phylum Chordata; class Actinopteri; order Lampriformes; family Lampridae; genus Lampris; species Lampris incognitus. The sequence continues at coordinate 398,506 of NC_079225.1, forward strand.
AGCAGTGAACTCAGCAGAGACCAGCTGAGGACCGTTGTCAGTGGTGATGGTCTTTGGGAGGCCCCAGCGAGAGAAGAGAGAGTTCAGGAAGTCGATGATGACCTGTGAGGTCACAGTGCCGGAAGTGGTGAGTTCAGGCCATTTTGAGTATAGATCGTAGGCGACCACCAGGAAGCGTTGGTGGTTGGGAAATCCATGGATCTCACCACAGATGTCCAACTGCAGGTGTTCCCAGGACTGAGAGGGCCAGGCGAGAGGTTGCAGGGGTGGGGGAGCCTGGTGGCCAGTCTTGCCACTCACAAGGCAGGCAGAACAGTCCTTCACCAGAGCCTCAATATCTCTGTCTATTGCCGGCCACCACACCATGTCTCGGCAGCGCTGTTTCAGTTTCACAATGCCCAGGTGGCCTTCATGCGCCATATTCAAAACACGCGCACGGAGAGCACCTGGGACCACTGTGCAAAACCCTCGTGCCACGCAGGTGTCATTCCAGCAGGAGAGCTCCTGTCTGACTCGGGAGAACGCAGCCAGCTCCTCTGGGACCTTGTGAGGCTAGCCGTTCTGGATGTAGGTGCGGAGCTGGGAGAGGACAGGGTCCTGTTCGGAGGCTGCCCTCAGCTCCTGCAGAGAGACAGTGGCCTGAAGGGGTGTGTGTAGCATTTGGACAATGTCCTTTTCCACACAGTCAGTGTCCGTCTGTGTAGCTGAGGTGGAGACAGAGCGAGAGAACAGGTCGGTGACAACATTGTCTCTGCCTGGAGTGAACTGCAGGCTGAAGTTGTACTGGCGGAGGCGGTCAGACCAGCGGTGCAGCCTCAGGGGTTTGTGGCCTGTCCCAGATGTGGACAACAGCGCTGTCAGGGCCTGGTGATCTGCCCTGAGGGTGAAGGAGCAGCCATAGAGGTAGAGGTGCCACCTTTCACCATCCCAGATGCAGGCTAACGCCTCACGCTCACCCACGGAGTGCCGCTGCTCGGTCAGGTTGAGGGCACGGGAGGCGAAGGCGATGGGCTTCTCCACACCGTTCTGGGTTTGAGACAGCACAGCCCCTATCGCTGTGGCTGACGCGTCACAATTCACAAAGGTGGAGCTGGAGATGTCGAAGTGAGCCAACACTGGTGGTGAAGTCAGTTGAGTCTTGAAATCACGCACAGCGTCACTGTATGCCTTTGACCACACCCATGGCCCGTCCTTATGCAGCAGCTGGCGCAGGGGGGCTGTGGTCACAGAGTAGTGGGGAAGAAACCTCAGGTAGTAGCCTGTCATACACAGGAAGGAGGCGACCTGGGCGGCCGAGCTGGGCTCAGGGATGGCCTGAATGGCATCCACGTTGGATTGTAGTGGAGTTACACCGCTCGCTGACAGCCAGAACCCCACGAACTCGATGGCTGAACACATAGGACACATTTCTCAGCATTGAGAGTTAGCTTGTGCTTGGACAGGGCTGCGAAGACCATGTTGAGGCGCTTGTCGTGGATTTCACTGGTGGGCCCGTGTACCACTATATCGTCCAGATAAATGGCCACGCCCAGTATGCCAGCCAGCACGGAGACCATGATTTTCTGGAAGCAGCTAGGGACGGAACTGAGACCGAAAGGCATCCTGGTGTAGCGAAACACTCCTGCATGTGTCACAAAGGCTATGGGGTTTCGGCTATGCCAGCCAGCACGGAGACCATGATTTTCTGGAAGCAGCTAGGGGCGGAGCTGAGACCGAAAGAATCCTGGTGTAGCGAAACACTCCTGCATGTGTCGCAAAGGCTGTGAGGTTTCAGCTGCTGGGGTAGAGGGGCACCTGTAAGTACCCCTGTCTGAGGTCGAGCTTGGAGAACACCTCAGAGCCATAGAACTGAGCAGTGAGTTCTCCTGAGGTGGGCAGTGAATACTTATCAGGGACCAATGCCTTATTTACTGCACGTAGATCGACGCAGACACGCAGGCCCCCCGACTTCTTCTTAGCCACCACGAGGTTTGAGACCCAGGGTGATGCGTCCACCGGTCCCATGATGCCAACTTCCAGGAGTTGTTGCAGCTCAGCGGAGACCCCATCACGGAGAGCCAACAGGATGCGGCGCAGTGGTTGGATGACAGGTTTCACAGCAGGGTTGAGGAGAGGTTGATGGGCGAAGGCGGAGAGGCAGCCAAGCCCCACAAACAGTGATGGCCACTTCTGCTGCCAAGGCACGGCAACAGTCAGGATTGCTGCCCCCCTTGTGTCTAAGAGGGAGAACCCCAGAGCGGAGAACAGGTCCAGGCCCATCAGGTTGGCCCCACGGCGTGCCACATGAAAAACTGCCTTGGGCACCAGCTTGGTTCCATAGCGGACAGTCACTTGGAGAGAGCCAAACAGATCGATTTTGGAGTCACCATACCCACAGAGGACAGCTGAGGGTGCTGACAGTGGCAGTGAACTGAAAAATTGACTGTAGCTATCAACATTCCGGAGAGACACACCTGCACCGGTGTCCAACAACAGGGGCATGCACACATCATTAATATTGACTGTGCATGATTTGACTGTGCATGATTTGAATGACACTGGCCCAGAGCTCACCTTGTGAATGATGGCGGTTGAAGACTGGGGGGTGTGGCCCTCTGACCCAGCCGGGTAAAATCGACAGACGTTGGCAAAGTGATTTTGCTTACCGCAGCTACGGCATGTCTGGCCACGGGCAGGACAGTTCTGAGCCCTTGAAACATGAGACCGAGATCCACAGTTACCACAGGACTGTAGAGGGCGGGGCCGAGAACACTGTCGTTGCAGTTGCAGGACGTCCTCAGTCGAGTCGGCGCCATCCTCGCTCTGGCTGGGTTGCGTCCGGGGGGGCAGCCGTGAGTAGAGGGAGAACTCGTTGGCAGCTTGACTGGAGGTGGCCACTTGCTGTGTATTTAGCATAGCAACACACTCAGCTGCTCTCTCAACCTGTAGTGCGATGGTAATTGCTCTGGACAGCAGCAGATCGTCTTTTTTCAGCAGGAGAGTCTCACGCACTTTTGCGTTGTTGGTGTGTTCGATTAGCTGGTCGCGGACCATCTCGTCCTGAAGCGCGCCAAGCTTGCATGAGCTAGCTAGCCCTCGCAAATTAGCTACGTACTGCCGCACAGACTCACCAGGCAGTTGGTGTCGCTGACGGAATATAAATCGCCGAAGGAGGGCACTCTGTGGAGCAGCGAAATGGGTGCTCATAAGTCCCACAGCTTCGTCAAAGTTTGTGAAGTTCCCCAGAGTCCCGAGCACACGATGACCCTCTGCTCCCAAGCAGTGAAGCAACAGAGCCGTCTTCCTAGCCTGGCTCACGTCGTCGAGCCCTGAGGCTATGAGGTAATTTTCAAAACTGTGTAGCCAGCGAGTCCATGGTACCGGAGGCTCGCCAGGTAATGCCAGGAAGGGGGCAGGTGGTGGGAGAGAGATAGCAGCCATCCTCGTCGCCAATATTGTGTTTAGAAATCACGTCAGGACACAGTGCTGTCGCTCGACACAACCTCTGCATTGCATTGCTTATTTAGACTCACACAGCGTCACAGGCAGACCCGATCAAACAACCCAGAGCCCGCAGGCATCACCAATCGATCCCAGCACAATAGAACAGCGCCAAATCAAATGTAGCACTGTCGATGTGTGCAGACATAACAGATCCTTCCCACCGCACTTATGACACCCTAGAAAGAGATGGTGCACCTCTTACTTTTCTGGGCATGACTTTGAAACACTTGGATGTTTTTTTGAATGTCCAGTTTGAAAAAGCATTACGATTTTTGTGTTTAAAACACTCTCAAATCTGTGTGTACACAGTAAAATCCTGAGTGTTCATTTAATTTCCTGCGTGTTAGTCCATTTGTACACTCTCAGAGTTAAATTAACATTCCGTTTTTTACTGTGTATGTTGGCCAAATTGACATCAGTGTCCATACTCATCCCTGCCTGTGTACTACTACTACCACGCAGTACTCTGGATCTTTGGTTTTAACACAGCTGTGTTAAAACCAAAGATCCAGAGTACTATAAAGTACAAGACATGGTGTCAGAAGTCGTCGTCCTCGCCTCTGAGATAAATACCATCACCCGACACAAGTGAGCGGAATGATCCGTGCAGTTTGACTACGTGAGAAAAGAGCTTCTGAATTGGCCGAGTGAGCTAGCAGAGCTAACGCTAACGTGGAGCTGCGTTGATGCAACGTTGGAGAGGAGCATTGGGAAGGTAAAACAGAATGGATTCTCTATTTTCAGTAAGTCCGACTGAAGCATTTGACTTGGGAGACTTTGGTAGTGGCCTAATTGGATGCGAGGTTTAGAAAGATTCCGCATAGCGGCAGCAGGACTAAATGCAAAGAGTCAAGAGTATCAAGCTAACTCGCTAGTGTACACTATTGGAGACATGGCGGAGGACGTTCTGAACACGTCAGCACTGACGGAGGAGGGCAAGAAAAAGTAGGACCAAGTAAAGCAAGCGTTCATAAACATTTAATATGCAAGCATAATGTGATCTAGGAAAGAGCTTAATTCAGCAAACGTAGCCAGGAGCCTGGTGAGACGGCTGAAGCGTTATTACTGCTGTGCATCAACTGGCTGAGCATTGTCAGTATGGACTTCTCCAAGACGAGATGATCAGAGACCGCCTTGCCGTGGGTACCAGAGACCATGGACCTGCAGAGAAGTTACAGCTAGATTCTGAGTTGACTCTCGTGAAAGCTGTCACACAAATCCGCCAGAGTGAGGAAATTAAAATGCAACAGCCTGCATTGAGACAGAGTAGCACAGATGGCACAGAGGCAAACATGGATGCAGTTAGATTCAAGTTCAAACAGAAATACTCTCCACACGGAAAAGGTGGTTTTAAAACAAAGGAAAGAGTGCAAAATAATGCAAATACTAAATGTGGCAGATGTGGGAAGACACATGAAAATTCGTTCAATGCATGTCCCGCGCGCACTGCTGAGTGCAAGAAATGTAAGAAAAGGGGGCATTTTGCCGCTGTTTGTAAAACGAAAATGAGAGTGGAAGAAATGAAGGAACATGACTTGGATGAAAGCGTAGAGACATTGTTCCTGGGCACAGTGAATTGTACAAAATCCAACACATTCTGGCAGAAATCGGTTGCAGTGAATGGTCAGCAGATGACGTTCAATTTGGACACGGGCGCTGCAGTGACAGCTATCCCGGCACATTTGTATTCACAAAAGCGACATGGAAAGCTGCTACTGACAACCAAAAGACTGTGTGGACCAAGTAACTCTCCCATAGAAGTGAAGGGACATTTTACTGCGAATATTAGTCACAATGGAATTGTAGCGAAGCAGCAAGTGTACGTTGTGCCAGGGTTAGTGACTCCTTTGCTTGGCTTACCAGCGATACAAGACCTCTGCCTGCTCAGCCCTGTGCAAGCTATCACAGCAGCTGAGGTAAGCTACAAAGAACAATATCCCAGAGTTTTCACAGGCTTAGATAAGCTAGAGGGAGAATACAAAATTAAATTAAAAGAAAATACCACTCCCTTTGCCCTCGCTGTGCTACGCCGTGTGCCATTGCCCTTAAGAGGAAAAGTTCAAGAAGAGTTAAAAAGGATGGAGGAAATGGGCGTTATTTCTCCCATAGAGGAAGCTACAGAGTGGTGCTCAGGAATGGTCGTAGTACCAAAACCTAATAGAAAAATTAGAATATGTGTCGACCTAACCCGCCTGAACGAAAATGTGGGCAGGGAGCGACATAGTATTCTTCCAGCTGTTGATGAGACGCTAGCTAAGCTAGCTGGAGCTAGGATTCTTTCCAAACTTGATGCCACTGCCGGTTTTTGGCAGGTGCCTTTGCACAAAGATTCAACCCCACTCACCACCTTCATCACCATTTGGCCGTTATTGTTTTAATCGGCTTCCCTTTGGAATATCATCCGCGCCAGAACACTATCAGAAGCATTTAACGCAGATGCTTGACGGCCTAGAAGGAACTTTGTGTCATGCGGATGACATCCTGGTGTTTGGTGCCACGCCCAAAGAGCATGAGGACAGGGTGCATCAAGTGTTGCAAAGACTGCAGCAGTGGGGCCTAACTCTGAATGACAAATGTCAGTTCGCAGTGAAGCAGGTCAAATTTCTCGGACACGTTATCAGGTCAGAGGGCATACAAGCAGATCCTGAGAAGATTAGGTGCAATTAGAGAGATGCCACCACCCAAAGATGTGGCTGACGTAAAACGCTTCATGGGGATGGTCAACTATGTGGGGAAATTCTCTCCCAACATCGCAGAGCTCACTGGGCCAATCAGAGAACTCCTGAAAGCAGAAAACATGTGGATGTGGGGAGCAGCGCAGCAGTGTGCCTTTGAAAAGTTGAAAAACGAGCTCAGCTCATCTACTGTCCTTGCCCAGTACAGTCCAGAGAAACCGACCAGAGTGTCAGCAGATGCATCGTCTTATGGATTAGGAGGGGTCTTATCTCAGCTTCAAGAACCTGGAGACTGGAGGCCAGTGGCTTTCATATCTCGCAGCATGACGGAAACAGAGTGAAGATATGCCAAATTGAAAAGGAGGCCCTTGCTGTCACCTGGGCTTGCGAAAGATTTCAGACCTACCTCCTGGGCCTACACTTTGTGATGCGAACCGACCAGTCTTCTCAGCTCAAGGCCACTGGATGACGTCCCGCCTCGTATAATGCGCTTCAGATCAAGACTTCTGCGTTTTTCCTACTCAATCGTACATGTACCAGGGAAAAATCTTATTGCAGCTGACGCTCTATCAAGAGCTCCACTCCAGCGTACTACAACAGAGGAAGACCTCCCGCTTCAGAATGACATCACAGCTCAAATCAATGAGGTCATTCAGCAACTCCCGGCCTCACCTGAGAAGTTGCTACAAATAAGAAGAGCACAAGAAGAAGATCCAGTGTGTAAGCAGCTGTCCTCCCTGATCCACAAAGGATGGGAAAGAAGCAGTTCTGTGCCACAGTTAAAGCCTTTCTGGCAATACAGAAACGACCAGTTGATGGTGGATGGCCTGTTGATGAAAGGAAAGAGAATACTGATTCCAGCAAGCATGCAACAGGACATCTTGGACAAAATTCACCAGGGTCAACAGGGAATGGTGAAATGCATGGCCAGGGCCCATGAATCAGTGTGGCGGCCTGGGCTGACAAAACAGATCAGATAGAAGGTACGTCAGTGTGAAATTTGTGCTAAAGAGAGTCAAAATGCCATGGAACCTCTGATGACCACACCCTTGCCATCACACCTATGGGAATGGCTACCAGCTGACTTATTTGAGTGGAAGAAGGGTCAGTATTTAGTAGTCATTGATTACTATTCAAGATACACTGAGGTTGCCAATTTAACAAGCACTTCAGCAACAGCTGTGATTGTGAAAATAAAAGTCATCTTTAGCCGCCACGGGGTGCCGGATACACTCGTCACAGACAATGGACCGCAGTTTGTTGCTGCAGAGTTCACAGATTTTGCTAAAGATTATAACTTTCAACATGGTACCAGTAGCCCCTGTTACCCTCAAAGCAATGGGGAAGCTGAACGTGCAGTAAAGACTGGGAAATCCTTGTTGCAGAAGAGTGAGGACCCTCACAAAGCGCTTATGGCGTACAGAGCAACTCCTCTTGCCCATGGAGTATCACCAGCAGAGCTCCTGATGGGACGCAACATCCAAACACCCCTTCCGGTGTGTCCACGCACTCTCAAACCAGCATGGCCAGACTTGAGAGCTTTTGAGTTGAAAGACCAGGAGCTTAAAAGACAACAGGCTGAAGGATACAACAGACGACATAGAGCACGGGAGACACCACCACTCCAGCCAGGTCAGAGAGTTTGGAGACGGAATGTTCCACACACAGGAGTCGTCTCTGGATCAGCAGGGACACCATGTTCATACGTGACCCAAACCTCAACAGGCAGTCTCCGAAGAAACCGTTCTCATTTGCGAGTAGTGCCTTCACCGTCTGGAAGCCAGCCGGACTCTGGACTACACACCAGAGTTGGCAGGGCAGTCAAGCCTGTTAAAAGACTGAATTTGTAGTTTAGTGTTGTGAGTATACATGGAGCAGAATAACCTCCATACCACAACAGAGAGGATCAGGCAGTCTACCCTACCTCTCTGTTAGGTTATGTACTTGTCTTGATATGTTCATAGGTCAAAAAAAAAGAAAAAAAAAGAAATGTGTTGTGAAATGTGTGTCTAGATATGAGATGTGAAATGTGAAGTTCATTTAACCAGTTTACATTTGCTCACGTTTACAGAGATGTTTAAGGTGCCAGCTGTTCCCCTGCCTCGTTGGTAAAATCAGCATTAGGCTTTATTAACATGTGATTTAATTTTTCTGTAAAGATCTTGAAAGTATCAGTTTAAAAGGGGGAGATGTAGTGAGCAGGTTTTGATATGTAATGAGCGCGCATGCGCGAGTGTGAAGACTTGAAGATATGCCTAGTAAAAGGTCAACGTTATGCCTTGGTCTCCGGTCCATTCATTACTAATATAAGTACTATAAAGTACAAGACAATTTTATTTTCTTTAGCGCGCTGATGAAGCACTACTTTAACAAATTAGTAGTCACATGATCAAGAACTGTTGCCATGATTACACATTTCCCTGCAAATTAAACAAACAAAAAAAGATTTCAGGGTTTGAGAAGAGGACCAGCTATGTTGGTCAACACAGGAGACTTTAGTTGAGGAGCGAGGCTGATCTTTATGAGAGGCAGTATAGGCCATATTCCATACTTTACCTCTCACATACACTACTGAAAATGTTCTCACATACACATGTGAAATCTTCTCACATACTACTGAAAATCCTCTCACATACTACTGAAATGCAATAGTTGTATATAAGAGCATTTTCAGTAGTATGTGTGAGAGTAATTTCAGTGTAAACGGAAGGCAATTGCCAAGTGTGTTGGCATTTCATTTTGATAACTGGTCAGTGGACATGCTGCGTTCTGCCCTCTCGTGTTCAACACAAGGAGACGTAGCTAATAATGTGCCCAGTGTTTAGAATGCAGCATCCCCACTAGCTTGAGTACGGAAGCCAGCACAGCCGTGCCAATAACCACTGAAAAAGCACTCCCTCTCGTGTTTTATTGCTTAAATGTGCAAATAGCAGTCACGTTGTGGGATTAATTTTATAGGCTGTCATCTTCATATACCTAGGAGGATCTAGGACCCAGTCCTCAAGTCCCACTATCCCAACCATATATATCTATCCTGCCACCAGCACATTACATTCAGCTCATGAGCAACCAGTTGATTGGTCGAATCAGGTATGCTGGTGCAGGAAAAGACCAAATGTAGTGAGGACGGTGGACCCTGAGCACTGGTTTGTCATTGTATGCTCTGATACACAATCTGATTGTGTTGCAATGGTGCGTTGGATATTTTGTCTAGATTTGATGTTTTCAACCTCATGTCTCCCCATATGTCATCCAGCAGATCCATCTCAGTTGTATTTTTTACCGTTGGAACATACAACATATTACAGGTTTTTAAAAAAGTTTTGTCTTCTATTCACCAGGGAGGCAGGAGCCCCTGATAAGATGCCGGCACGTGACTTACTGCTCAATCTTGCGAGTAGAATTGACACCGACCAAAAATGCAAGTTCAACATAAATCGGGCTTCCGTGATGGATGGAGCTGTACATGGCTTCAAGAGATCATCCTACAATCCAAACTACAGGATGTCAATCAAGTTTTCTGACGACATGGGCAGAGAAGAAGAGGCTGTGGATTTGGGCGGTCCCAGAAGAGAGTTCTTGAGACTACTCTTTGAAGCCATGGCAGTTTCATCTATGTTTGAAGGAAAGGAGGGGAAACTGAATTTGGCTCTTGATAGTGCAGGTATTTATTTAATTTATTAACCATACACATTTGGGGAATTGACTGTTTTGAGCATATGTGCTTGATGACATTAATAATAGGATTTTAGAGTGAACTATCCATTTGATGAGGTAATGCTACCTATGTTTCCCCAGCTCTGAGAGAGGACAGGTATTTCATTGCCAGCAGAGCAATTGCTGTGAGCCTTGTGCATGGCGGTCCTAGTCCTGGATTCCTCTCTCCAACTCTTTTTTCCTGCCTCGTTGGTGGCCCAGAGTCAGCCAAGCCTGTCCTGTAAGACATTTCTGATACTGACCTACATGACAAGGTCAAAAAGGTAATTGTGCAGATTGTTGTTCTACGGATAATGTCATTTTAATCCGCATGTTAATGGAACCACCCAAAATGGTTAGATGGATTTGTTTGACTTGTTAGCTGTAGTATATCAACTGCAATGAGTAATGATTGCATTAAGATTTCTGGTTGTAACAAAAATGGTATGTGGACACTCTCGGCATTGAGGGTTATGAGAAGAGCACTGTTAAAAGTTGCTTCATATATCTCTCATATATGTCACATTAACCATTCTTTGCGACCTTTGTGTATTTCTGATGTCATATCTCAGAGTGCACTGCCCTGGATGACCTGAAACGGGCTACAGCGCCACTACTGGACTACTTGGCAAATGCAGGCTGTCTCCGGCCACTGACGAGTATAGAGGACAGAGATTTGCTTGTTCAGGACATCCTCATGTTTCAAGTGATCCACAGGGTCCGTGGACCATTTGAAAGGTTTGTCTTGATTTCAAGTTCAGTCCGCTTTATTTGTAATAGCAGCATGTTGAATTAGGGCATTTTATGGAATTTAATTTTACTGAATCAACTTAACTCAGTGGGCAGATTATTGTGTGTGCTAAGGATTGTGCCAAGTGTGCAGTAGTCATGCTTACTGTCTTTTCTTGAATGCAGATTCAGGGTAGGAATGAGGACACTTGTCTTGTTAGATGTGATCCAACAGCACCCAGAGAGCTTCCGTCCTTTGCTCTGCCATGAGCCACATACACTCACTGCTGACATATTGGAGGATCTCTTCCATATTCGATCTTCTGAACGAGAAACAAACAAGAGAGCAGCTGAAGAGACCGTCATTCCCTTCTGGAGGGACTATTTGCAGGAGGTAGAAGGTAAGCAATACCATGCTGTAAGAATTGCCCCTATTTACAATGCTTGGTGGGTAGGCTTCTGTGTGTTGCTCCTCATGGGGGGACTGTTCTCCCCCCTGCGCCCTGAGAGGCGCTACAGGAGCCTCAGAGCCCACACTACCAGGCTCAAAAACAGCTTCTTTCCACATGCTGTTGCCCACCTGAACCTGGCTACCCACTGAATGTCTGTAGATATTTTTAAATATTTTGTACTCCAGCTCTTTTTTAACGTATTTTTAGCTTTTGGTCTTCATGTTTGTATATCTTATATTGTGTTTGCTTTGTTTGTCTGTGTCTGTCTTGCACTGTTTGGTTAAGCCACAGCCCTCATTTCATTTTTAACATGTGCCTGCACATTGTTTTTAATGACAATAAATTGAATTGAATTGAATTGAATTGATGCTGATAATCAACGTTATTATGTTTTATTTATGTTATTGTTTCAATTAACATTCTCTGGTGTGTTTATTTCGGTAGAGGCACAAGGATCATCTAAGCTTCAGAAAATCCTGGCCTTCGCAACTGGAGCCAGTGAGATCCCTCCGATCAGTTTCTCCCCCGAGCCATCCATCACTTTTCTTCATGAATTGCTCGAGTCAAGGTTACCACTGGCCAATACTTGCATCAACTGCCTCAGGTTGCCTTTACATACCTCCTACCAAGCCTTCACAGACAGTATGGACTTTGCAATAGGGAACACACTGTTATGCTCGCGCACCAGAACCCAACCAGTGTGGCGAAACCCAAGGCAGACAGACACAGGATGACTTCGAAATCCAAAAAGGGCGGTTTTATTGGAGGAGGGGAATGTATGGTGCAAAAAGCGTTCCGTTAATGGGATGTGTGACTAAACTGTGTGTGGTGTCCCATGGTTTGCGTGTATAACTATGTGTGAGTGTTCTTAGCCTATGTGTGGTGCAGTATGTAAATGACAAGGGGGTGTTGAAATAATGTGCGTGCACCTAGCAAGAAAGTCCAGTCCGTGATCCGAGAGGGGTTGTCCGAGGAAGTCCGGGTCCGAGATCCGGGAAGTCGAGTCCGAAAGGAGGGGTCCAGGTAGAGGGACACGGGGGGAGATCGCTGGAGAGGTCCGGGGAAAAACGTGAAGGTCACTGGGGAAGAGGGAGACGCGGGGAGGCGTGGAAGTCGCGGAGGGAGAGTCACAGGGTTCAGTACGTCGAAGCACGGAGTGGTGTTCTGGGAGACTTCTTGTAGAGGTCTGCCTGGTGGCCAAAGTTGTGCCTGATGGATGATGGCAAACACCTGGTGCAGTGCAGCGCTCGTCTCCTCAGAGCGCGAGCCGAGCGCTCGGATGTTTCCGGCACGTCCGAGCTGGGGGAGTGGCTTGAATGTGCCGGGGAGGTAGCTCAGGGCGGTGTAACCACAACAGGACCCCCCCCTCCTACGGGAGACACCGGGCGACCGTCCGATGGCGTTGGGGTGGGCCCGATAGAACTCCTCCAGCAGTGCGGGGTCGGCCAGGTAGGACCGGGGAACCCAGCTGCAGTCCTCGGGCCCATAGCAGACCCAGTCCACCAGGTATTGGTACCCACGCCCCCGGCGGCGTACGGCGAGCAGCCGGTCGACATCCCAGACCATGTCACCACCGTCGAGGACCCTGGGGGGTGGAGGAGCTTGGACAGGGGGAGACAGGGGGCAGGAGGCTACCGGTTTGAGGTGTGAGACATGGAAGACGGGATGGATCTTGAGTGAGGTAGGGAGATGGAGACACACCGCCAATGGGTTGACGATGCGGTCGATGGTGTCGGGACCGACGTAGCGGGGAGCCAGCTTCCGGTTGAGGGTAGGGAGGGGCAGGTCCCGGGCCAGGAGCCATACCCTCTGGCCAGGTCGATAGGCTGGGGCCGGCACTCTCCGCCGGTTGGCGCTGCGCTGGGCCCACTCTGTAGCTCGCAACATAGCGGCCCGGGCGGTCTTCCAAACGCGCCGACATTGGCGGAGATGGGCCCCCGTGGACAGGACCGCCACCTCCAACTCCTGATGGGGGAACAGAGGGGGTTGATAGCCAAGGGAACACTCGAAGGGGGACAAACCGGTAGCCGAACTCTCCATGGAGTTGAGCGAGTACTCCACCCAGGGCAGGTACTTGCTCCAGGAGGCGGGGTTGCTGGTGGTAACGCAACGCACAGCCGCCTCCAGGGCTTGATTGGCCCGCTCTGCCTGCCCATTAGTCTGGGGGTGATACCCAGAGGAGAGGCTGACCGTGGCCCCAATCCCCTTACAGAAGGCCTGCCACACCTTAGAAGTGAACTGGGGACCAAGGTTAGAGACAATGTCCAGGGGAATCCCATGGGGTCGGACTATGTGGGAGACGAGAAGGTCCGCCGTCTCGGCTGCAGAGGGGAGTTTGGTGAGGGCAACAAAGTGGACGGCCTTGGAAAACCGGTCGACAATGGTCAGAATGGTGTCATTGCCTTGGGACACGGGGGAGGCCAGTTACAAAGTCCAAGGCAATGTGGGACAGGAAGGGGGCGCAGGAGACCTGCTGGAGGGCGATGGAGAGCCTTGCTGCGGGCACAGGTGGTGCAGGCAGCCACGAACTCTCTGGTGTCTGCCTCCATGGTGGGCCACCAGAAACCCCCGCGGATGAAGGCCGCCATTCGGTGGACACCGGGGTGGCAGGCAAAACGGCTGGGGTCCATTGCCTGGGCCCTTTTCACCACCAATTCGATGGCCCAGGTGATGACACCCACCACCCGGGCCGGGGGAAGGATGGTCTCTGGGGCGTCAGGGGACCCCTCGGGAAACAGACGGGAGAGGGCGTCTGCCCTGACGTTCTTGGTGCCCGGGCGGTAGGTGAGGGTGAAGTCGAACCGGCTGAAGAAGAGAGCCCAGCGCGCCTGCCTGGGGTTGAGCCTCTTAGCCTTCCGCACGTAGGTCAGGTTCTTGTGATCGGACCATAGGATGAACGCCTGCCCTGCTCCCTCTAGCCAGTGTCTCCACTCCTCTAGGGCGGCGTGGACAGCCAGCAACTCCCTGTTGCCGATGTCATAGTTCTTCTCTGCAGGACTGTAACGCCGGGAGAAGAAGGCGCACGGGTGAATCTTCTGGTCCTCCTCCGACTGCTGGGAGAGGACAGCTCCGATGCCCGTGTCCGATGCGTCCACCTCCACAATGAACTGCCTGGACGGGTCCGGGTGGGCGAGCACCGGAGCCGTTGTGAACAGCCTCTTCAGGGCCGAGAAGGCGGCCTCTGCCTCCAAGGTCCAGGAGAAGGGGCGGAGGGTGGAGGTGAGTGCGGTGAGGGGGTCGGCCACACGGCTGAACCCCCTGATGAAGCGCCAGTAGAAGTTTGCAAACCCCAGGAAGCGCTGGAGTTGCGTCCTGTTGGTGGGCCGTGCCCACTCCTCCACCGCTCGGGTCTTCCTGGGGTCGGTGCGGACGAGCCCCTTCTCCACGATGTGGCCAAGGAACTCCACGGAGGCGGAGTGGAACACACACTTCTCGGCCTTCACGAAGAGCCTGTTCTCCAGCAGTCGTTGGAGGACCAGGCGGACATGCTGGTGGTGTTCCTCCTCAGTCCTGGAGAACACGAGAATGTCATCCAGGTACACCACCGCGAACGTGTTCAGCATGTCCTGCAGCACGTCGTTGACCAACGCCTGGAAGACGGCCGGGGCGTTGGTGAGGCCGAAGGGCATAACGAGGTACTCGAAATGCCCTAGGTGGGTGTTGAAGGCTGTCTTCCATTCATCTCCTTCCCAGATGTGCAGCAGGTGGTACGCGCTGCGCAGGTCTAGCTTGGTGAACACTGTGGCGTGAGTGAGTGGCTCGAACGTGGAACTTTGAAGAGGATGAAGAGTGGAGAAGCCATTGGTCCAGATGACATACCTGTGGAGGCATGGAGATGTTTAGGAGAGATGGCAGTGGGGTTTTTAACTAGATTGTTTAACACAATCTTGGAAAATAAGAGGATGCCTGAGGAGTGGAGAAGAAGCATACGGGTACCGATTTTCAAGAACAAGGAGGATGTGCAGAACTGTAGCAACTACAGAGGTATTAAGTTGATCAGCCACAGCATGAAGATATGGGAAAGAGTAATAGAAGCTAGGTTAAGAGGAGAGGTGATGATCAGCGAGCGAGTGAATGAGAGGGAGGACAGTGGAATGGTGAGGATGCAAGCAGTAGAGGTGAAGAAGGTGGTTGAGTTTAAATACTTGGGGTCAACTGTCCAAAGTAATGGAGAGTGCAGAAGAGAGGTGAAGAGGAGAGTGCAGGCAGGGTGGAGTGGGTGGAGAAGAGTGACTGTAGTGATTTGTGACAGAAGGGTATCAGCAAGAGTTAAAGGGAAGGATTACAAGATGGTTGTGAGACAAGCTATGTTATATGGTTTGGAGACAGTGGCACTGATGAAAAGACAGGAGGTGGAGCAGGAGGTGGCAGAGTTGAAGATGATAAGATTTTCACTGGGAGTGATGAAGAAGGACAGGATTAGGAATGAGTACATTAGAGGGACAGCTCAGGTTGGACGGTTTGGAGACAAAGCAAGAGAGACAAGATTGAGATGGTTTGGACATGTGTGGAGGAGAGATGCTGGGTATATTGGGAGAAGGATGCTGAATATGGAGCTGCCAGGGAAGAGGAGAAGAGGAAGGCCAAAGAGGAGGTTTATGGATGTGGTGAGGGAAGACATGCAGGTGGCTGGTGTGACAAAGGAAGATGCAGAGGACAGGAAGAGATGGAAACGGATGATCGGCTGTGATGACTCCTAACCGGAGCACCCAAAAGTAGTAGTAGTAGTAGTAGTAATGGTAGTAGTATCAAGGATATGAATATTTCCTCAAAAGCACATAACGATGTTATAAAAAGTATATCACCAAAGTTCCTGTTTCTCATCAAAAGTGCATTAATAGATGGCCCTTTGAGTGGAGAAATTCCCAAGCTCTTAATCGGTGGGAAAGATCTATCAGATCCTACATGTAATAATCACCATATCAGAGAAATACTAACCTCAGATCAGCGTTATTTTCCCAAATCGACTCTATTATGGAAACTAAGTTCTCCAGAAATCTTAGCAGAGAAAGTTTGGTCAGACCTTAATAACTTCCTCTTTCCAAACGAAATAAAAAAAGTTCACACGAAGGTATTATGTAGATACTACCCTTACACTAAATTCTTGTATAGATTTAAAGAAGACATTCAGGATGTTATTTCTACAAAACAGAAATTGAATCTATTTCTCACTTATTCTCTGAATATTCTTACTCTCAAGGGTTCTGGCTTGAAGTTGCTCTATTGATGTTTCTAAGCTTTAACGGATTGACACCAATTTTAGAAGACATGGTCTTGTTTCTGAACTGCAATATCCCCCTCTTTAGCTTCACCTTACTAAGAGAGCCATGCCAAACTGTTGAACTGAAGGTCACTGCTGACTCAGTAAAGCAGGTGTAACATCTACTGAGGACTGACTAGTTGACATTAAGTCTTGTGGGCTTGTTAAGGAAAAACAGCCTTGATTGTCATTGGGCGTGCACTTGGTTTCAAAGGTCAGTTTGCTGTATGTCGCTTCCCGTGTGGGAAGATGCAGCGGCCTCACCCAGTACCGTCCATGCAGTGTCTTTGTTCACGGTCTGGTGATGGCCTTGCCTGGTGTTGACTGTGGTGTTTTTGATGTCGTCGTGAGGAGTGTGGGGTTGTGTGTCGAGGGTGTCTGGCTGGGAGAGCTGGTGCCAGGTAGGCTGGGAGAACTTGGTCTGCTTTGTCCGGTGGGCTGTGGACCATGTCCCTGCCTGGAGCTGCACCCAAGGAGGAAACACCAAGGACGGTCTGACAGGACATGGAAGCGGGGCGGGCTAAGCTAACTGCTAGCCCATGCAGACCGGCAGTTCCAACAGTCATCCTGGCTGGTGTTCGTTCCCTTGGACAGTGATGTTGTTTAGATAGGATATGCGTGTTAATGTGGATATGTGTGTTAGTTTAGGTTTGTGTGTAAGTGTGGATATATGTGTTAGTGTGGATATATGTGTTAGTGTGGGTATGTGTGTTAGTGTGGGTATGTGTGTTAGTGTGGATATATGTGTTAGTGTGGGTAGGTGTGTTAGTTTGGGTATGTGTGTTAGTGTGGATATGTGTGTTAGTTTGGATATGTGTTAGTTTGGGTATGTGTGTTAGTGTGGGTATGTGTGTTAGTGTGGGTATGTGTGTTAGTGTGGATACGTGTGTTAGTGTGGGGATATGTGATAGTGTGGATATGTGTGTTAGTGTCGGTATATGTTTTTGTGTGGATATGTGTTAGTTTGGGTATGTGTGTTAGTGTGGGTATGTGTGTTAGTGTGGGTATGTGTGTTAGTGTGGATACGTGTGTTAGTGTGGATACGTGTGTTAGTATGGGGATATGTGTGTTAGTGTGGGTATGTGTGTTCTTGTAGTGGTTGGGTGTGTTGTTGTCTTTGTGTCGTACTGTTGTGTGTTTGGGGAAACAGCATTTAATTTAATTTCATGTACACAAGTGCAGGAAGGGAAATGACAAATAATAAATTGTTGCTGTAATGGTCGCCAGCTCCACTTCCTGTGTGGTTGTAGTGCAGTAGTAAGGTGTAGTAGATGCTGCACTTCCTGTGTGGGTGTAGTGCAGTAGTAAGGTGTAGTAGATGCTCCACTTCCTGTGTGGGTGTAGTGCAGTAGTAAGGTGTAGTAGATGCTGCACTTCCTGTGTGGGTGTAGTGCAGTAGTAAGGTGTAGTAGATGCTGCACTTCCTGTGTGGGTGTAGTGCAGTAGTAAGGTGTAGTAGGTGGGTGGTGCTTCACCAGCATCTATGACCATCTCCT
This sequence comes from Lampris incognitus, assembly GCF_029633865.1. Lineage (NCBI taxonomy): Eukaryota > Metazoa > Chordata > Actinopteri > Lampriformes > Lampridae > Lampris > Lampris incognitus. The sequence continues at coordinate 416,297 of NC_079225.1, forward strand.
CTGTGTCCTCTGCATCCTCATCTAGAAGACTGGCTGGACATTGTTGACAAGGGTTTACAGAAGACTGATGTGTTGACTCAGAGCTGAAGGTGTCAAAACTGGGTATGAGGTGCCAGTGTGGGGGCCAGCGGACCACACGTGGCCCCACCACCAGAAAAGAAGGGTGAAGTAATCCTGACGGAGGTGTCGCCATGACAACGGGACTAACAGATCCACCTGAGCCAAGTTTAAAAGGTGAAAGCACAAATCAAGTCAGTCACGTGGAAGTTATTAGTATTAGTCTCATTTGCTGCCACCACATGTTGACCACCACATTCTGAAACACAGTGCATGGAAGAGATCAACCGCTAGGTGGCGACATCTGATTAGTTCTGAAAATACAGGACGGCAACACCTGCAGCTGTTGTGTTGTCCCCCCATCAGTCATTATGTGCTGAGCTGGTGTCAAGACAGTCAGTAGTGGTGTTGTGTACATGTGAAGAAGCATCTCAGTGACTAACAGTTATATTAAGACGTTACTCCGTCAGCCTCCATCAACACAAATGATTCTTTTAGTGTCACGACTGATTTCAGTAACAATCACATTCAAACCACAAGCAAATAATAAACTTGTAAAAATAAAAAGTAAATCACATCAATTCTCCAGGAAAAAAAAGTTGGTTGTGTTTTACTGAGCACAACACGTGCCCATGAGCCCAGACAAGACAACACGTCCCCATGACTCCAGACAAGACAACACGTCCCCATGAGTCCAGACAAGACAACACGTCCCCATGAGCCCAGACAAGACAACACGTCCCCATGAGCCCAGACAAGACAACATGTCCCCATGACTCCAGACAAAGCAACACGTCCCCATGAGCCCAGACAAGGCAACACGTGCCCATGACTCCAGACAAGACAACATGTCCCCATGAGCCCAGACAAGACAACATGTCCCCATGACTCCAGACAAGGCAACACGTCCCCATGAGTCCAGACAAGACAACACGTGCCCATGAGCCCAGACAAGGCAACACGTCCCCATGAGCCCAGACAAGACAACACGTCCCCATGAGCCCAGACAAGACAACATGTCCCCATGAGCCCAGACAAGACAACACGTCCCCATGAGCCCAGACAAGACAACATGTCCCCATGAGCCCAGACAAGGCAACACGTCCCCATGAGCCCAGACAAGACAACACGTCCCCATGAGCCCAGA